>NC_065548.1:47661244-47856352 GCF_022605725.1 Anthonomus grandis grandis
AATAAAAATACTCGTAAAAATGTTGTTTCATCCGTTAAAATTCAATTGAATAACACATTAATTCCTTTTTCTGATAATATGAAGGTTCTTGGATTGACTTAAGATAGCTCTTTACGGTTCAGAGAACATATCAGTATTCTGCTAAAAAGATGTTATTTAAGAATGCGTATGCTTCATGCTAACAAATTAATTTTAAATTATAAAACTAGGAAAAAACTTACTGAAGCTTTTGTTTTATCCATTATCCAATATTGTTTAATAGTTTATTTTCCCTGTTTAGATCAACAGGCACAGTACCGTTTACAACGTGTTCAAAACACCTGTTTTTTTTTTTTTTTTTTAATGGTAAACACAAGCACAAAATGAAAGTCCTATGTCCTATGTGATATTTGTGGGCATTTATCTTGAATCACTGCAGGTTGTATGCGTCGGGAAATATGTGAGGTGGAAGCCCGTTCCACAAAGAAGATGTTCTCCAGATGAATGAGTCCCGATACAGCGACGTCCTTGGGGTAGGCAGGTGGACTCGATGTTAATGAGCCGCAACTGCTAGACGCGTCCTTCTTGCCGGAACAGCCCTGGGTGGAATCTAAACTTTAAACTATGCTTGGGTGCCGAGCTCCAGACGTGCGAGCAATACTCGAGGAAAGGGCGTATTTGAGCCTTATAAAGAGTTAGCAGCTGTTCTGTTGTATAGAGTTTTTTCGTTTTGAAAAGCACTCCGAGTTTTTTGGAAGCCGCCCTGGCGACCTCGGTCGTGGTCATGCCAGGACACACTGTTGGTGACCTCGACTCCTAGAAGAAAGAAAGAAGAAAGAAAGAAAGAAAGAAAGAAAGAAAGAAAGAAAGAAAGAAAGAAAGAAAATGTGCTATATTACGTAAGAATAATCTTGTGTACAAGCATCCTACAAGCTAAAAAAACAAAACACAAATACAATTTCAAAAATTGACAAAACAATGAACAAAATTAAACACAAGAAGACAAAACTTTTTGAACATACTTAAATTAAAAATAACTAAATAAAACAATCAATTACTAAATAAAGGTAAACTTATTGACAAGGTTAAAACCTATCATTAAAAAAGTCATCCAGGTTATAATATGCCTTAGCCAATAAAAACGACTTTAATTCTCTTTTAAATTTCTTAACATCCGATATATGTCTAACACACAGAGGAACATGATTGTAAATTTTTTTACTTATGTAAATTAATGAGTTTTTGGTAAGAGAAGACGTAGGAATAGGTAGGGGAACATCATTTACACGACGAGTCAAATGGCCAGTGTCAGAGGGTAGTTTGGGAATTTTGTGAATAAGAGCAGCTGTTTCTAAGATAAAGAGTGAAAAAAGAGTTAGGATTTTTTCAGAAATGAAGAGGGTTTTGCAAGAATCTCTTAACTTAGCAGAACACAGGTATCTAACTGCTTTTTTTTGAATAACAAAGATAATGTTAAGTAGCCCCTTATTGGTTAAACCCCAAAAAGGCAAGCCATATCAAATATGAGATTCAATAAGTGAAAAGTACACTGAACGTGCAACCACCCCTCCCAGCTCTTGTTTTGCCATTCTTACTGCAAAACATCCAGAAGATAGTTTCCCAGCTAAATGTAAAATATGATCTTCAAACCGAAGGCGACCATCAATGGTAATTCCTAGGAACTTGCAGCACTTTTTATTCTGCAATAGGGAATTTTCGTCAAATATCAGACCCTGAACATCGCACTTAAACCCCATAATAGACGTCTTTCTTATTCATTATTAAACACGAGCCTGTTGGAAGCACACCACCCTGATAAAATCTGAAGGTCTTCAAGGATACAAGTCTTAATATAAGCAGAATTTTTATGGCTCCATAGTATGGTGGTATCATCAGCAAACTGAACCACCTTGCCCTGCAGTTTCAATGAACTCAAGTAATCCACATACAGTAAAAATAACAGTGGTCCCAACACTGAACCCTGGGGAACGCCGCATTTTAGGGATCTAGAAGCAGACAAACGCCCAGACACTGTAACCTTCTGAGTACGATTTGATAGATAGGACTCAAGCCATCGCAACGCTACGCCTCTAAAACCATATTTATCGAGCTTAGATAACAGTATTCCATGATCCACACAGTCAAATGCCTTGGATAGATCACAAAACACTGCCGCCGATGACTCTCCAGAATTCAAGGACACATAGACGCTCTCCAAAAAGCTAAAAACAGCATCATGAGTCCCTTTACCGGCTTGAAATCCAAACTGATTTGCAGACAACATGCCATTATGATGTAAAAAGGACAAAATTCTGCTTTTTGCAAGTTTTTCAATTATCTTAGAGAGGGTAGACAAAATAGAAATGGGACGGAAATTACAAGGCTGATCCAAATCTCCACTCTTATGAAGAGGGATAACCACTGCCTCCTTTAAACATGAAGGAAAAATGCCAATATGTAAAGAATTGTTTATGGTAGAAACTAAAGCATTTAAGGCTGAATCAGGCAAAAAGAGTAACAACCTCGAAGATATCCCATCAGCTCCAGATGATTTATGGTTTTTAGGCGTTTGATTTCATTTTTTACTTCGGTAAGTTCGACAGGATGAAAGAAAAATGAATGCTCAACCGACACTTGTTGAAGATAATGTAAGGGATCAATGTTACTACGAATGCCCTTGAGCAAGATATTAGGTATATCACAATAATAGTCGTTCAAAATGTCAGGTCTTAACTCCGGTTCCGATACTTTTCTATGGCAATGTCTAAAATCATTAATAATCGACCAACACTCTCTTTGCCTATTTGATGTCATATTTAAGCTATCCCTATAATAATTAGATTTTGCTGCTTTAATTGTCTTTCTGTACAGACTACGGTATTTCTGATGATATACAAGGATATTTTCATTCGTGGTATATTTGCACAATTTAGTCAAAAAACGGAGGTTTTTAGCAAAAATTCTAAGGCCTCTTGTAACCCATGGTTTTCGTTTCTTAGTTTTAAGCCTCATTTTAGGAAAGCACTGATTGATCTTATCACACAGAACTTGAAAAAATAAAGTAAGTGGGTCAGAAGCCGTTTCAAGTGCATTCCAATTTACCGAAGCTGTAGCAGCAGAAAAAGCATTGAAATTTCTCCTGCTGAAAATTCTTCCCATATAATGAGATGAAGGTGATACAGTATTATATGGCATTTTAGCAAGAATAGCTTCATGGTCAGAAATACCAGATGGGAGTACTGTGCATAAAACGTCATCAAAATTTGTACAGAAATAGTCAATTGTAGTTGCAGATGAAGAAGTTATTCGTGTGGGAGAAAGAACGTGCATTTTCAAGTCGTAAGAATTTAAAATACTTAAAAGAGAAGTACGTGGCAAGGTTTCATCAGTGTAGTTGATATTAAAGTCACCAGCCAATATAACCTTAGAGTGTAGGGACAACTGGGATAAAAGAGAATCAAGTTTGTCCAGAAACATAGCAATATCTCCTGTAGGTGGCCTTGTAAGATGTAAAGATGATTTCATTGGCAATGTTTTCCCTGCCATAACCAGCTCCGGGCCACCAAGGTTAGTCTTCATCGTAAATACTGCAGCCTGCGTTTTTTTAGCGTTAAAATTGACCAAATTGTTACCGCCCCACTCCAAGATTGCTCTAATATCGTTGTTGGTTGAAGTTACTTGTTGCTGTCTAAGATTCTGAGAACTTGCGGCTGTCGTTCGTTTGGCGGACTTAAATGTGGAAATAAGTGTGCTATTGTCCGCAAAGCTGTAGATTGGATTGACAGTGGTTCCTAGCAAATCGTTGATACATATCAAGAAAAGGGTGGGGGATAGAATGCATCCTTGAGGGACTCCAGCGTTAATGTTAAATTTGTCGGAGAGGTATCCATCGACGGCTACTTGGATTGTTCGTTGTTCAAGAAAACTTTTGATCCAATTCAATAATAAGTTTTGTATGCCGATTGAGGAGAGCTTGGTTAGTAGTCCCTTATGCCACACTCTGTCAAATGCCTTGGAAATATCAAGAGCGACTGAGCGGGACTCGCCGTGCTTCTCCATGGCCTCCGTCCACAAGTGTGTGACGTAGGCCAGAAGATCGCCGGTGGATCTAAGCTTTCGGAAGCCGTATTGATGATCGCTGATTAGTCTAGATGATTCCAGATATCTTAACATTTGTTGGTTGACTGCTTTCTCCATAATCTTTGATATTACTGGAACTAGTGCAATCGGGCGGTAATTGGAGAGCATTGTCTTCTTCCCCTTTTTGGGTACAGCTTGCACTCGAGCAGTTTTAGTATTAGGACTGGAATTCCATAGGGTCCAGAAGCTTTGTTGGTGTCTACGCTTTTAAGAATTTTATTTATAATTCGTTGGGGAAACGAAATTTCTCCCATTGATGAATTCACCCTTGGCAAATATGGCGGTGTTTTGCCTTGCGAGTGCAGAGTAAAATTGGACGCGAAGAGTTTACCTAGTAAGTTGGCTTTTTTCCTGTTGCCGATTTATTTTTAATTTAAGAAGGTTTGATCATGTCTCTCAAGGCATTTATAATTTAAAATGGAATACAATATTGTATTTATTTAAGTTTTTATTGTCTACATTTCTATACCGTTTATTATTAGTCGAAATATTAGACATAATACCCTCACTATGCCACACTATTCAACTGCTCTGTTTACCCGTTCTTTTACGTACAATATTGTTCTTTTTTATAATAGTCAAAAAACTATGTTTAATGACAGTTTGTATACATTTAAAAGAAATTTTAAAAATTTATTTTTGGAAGAATCAATGGGATGAGGTATCTTGTTTATCGTTTATTGGGGGACTGCTAGTATGGGGGTTGGTTGTTGTTAGTTATAGTGAACTATAATGTATAATTATAGTTGCAATTATTATTTATTTAATCAATTAATTTATTTATTTTTTAGTTTTTTTAATGAATGTTAAGAGTTTAAGAGTAGCTTGTAGCTAATCTTCGCCTTGGTAAGCAAATAGGCATTTTTGTTTCATTTGCTGAATAAAGACATTTTATTATTATTATTATTATTTACAGCCAGTTAAGGCTCGCACTCCCTCTAAGGGAGGGATCATTTACTTATGCCAGATACCTCCGATATCAAAAGGATTAAGCTCCGTGGTCTGTGGGGCCTTTTCGGTGCCCTTAAGTGACCTGAAATGTAGAGTTATCTCCTAGGAATTTTCGGGTGCTGCGAGCAGTTGCCAGTAGTGCTACCTTTTGCATGTGCTTATATAGATGTTCGCCAGTTCCTAGTTGTTTAAGGTATTCTTTGATATTACACCCGTTGTCGATATAACAATTGGGATGGTCTGAACATTATCCATTCTCCATTGCCTTCCGATTTGAATTTCTAGATTTCTGTATTTGGCGATTTTCTCAGTGTGTTTCTCTTGCAGATTATTGTTGTTCGGTATGGCTGCGTCAATTAGAGTTGTTTTCCTGGCAATTTTATCTATTAAAATAAGATCTGGTCTATTATGCCTTACATGTTGATCGGTAAGTACACTGCGGTCCCAATATAACTTATATCGGTCATTTTCCATTACGGGTTCTGGAGTATATTTATAATACGGAACCTTCTCTGTTATAATAAGTTCCAACTTCATTGCCAGCTCTTGATGTAAAATTTTCCCAGATGAGTCGTATCGTTCTTTGTATTCTGTCGCTGCAAAGGCCTGACATCCTCCTGTTATGTGCTGGATTGTCTCTGATGTTTGGCATCCATACTAGCATTTGTCGTTTTGTACGGACGGATCTCTGACGATGTGCTTGAGATAATTTCTTGTTGGTATAACCTGATCTTGGATGGCGAGTAGAAAGCCCTCGGTTTCTGGAAACATCTTGCCTGATACCAACCAATAGTTCGACGAAGCAGTGTCGACATGATTTTGGCTGATCTCATTAGGATGCCGCCCATGAAGGGGCTTCTCCATCCAGATGCGGAGTTTTTCCTGGTCCGTATGATGGTAGCTGCACGCTTCCTCGCTCTTAAGTTGTAGAGGAGTGGAATCGTCTATTTGATTTATTGCGCGATGCAGCGTGGAATTTTCTCCTTGCCTGTAAAAATAGGATCTTAAGTTAGTGATTTGTTTTTCAAGTTGTTTACCCAGATCTATTAATCCTCTTCCTCCAAGGTGGCGGGGAAGCATTGTTCTTTCAGTGGCACTTCGAGGGTGGTGGTTGTGCGTTTTAGTAAGTAGGGTCCTCACTTTTCTTTGTAGCCTTTCTATGTCTGTCCTACTCCAATTAATTACCCCAAAAGAATAACTAAGAGCTGAACATGCGTAGGAGTTAAGTGCCTTAAACATATTTTTGCTGTTGAGATTGGTTCTCAAAACTTGTCTTACCCTTTTCACAAACTCGTTAGTCAGTTCGCATTTCATTGTTTGTTGTTCAATCGTTTGTGATTGTTTCATCCCCAAGTATTTGTAAATTTCGTGTTCGACCATGGCCTCGATGGTCTGGAAATTCTGCATCTGATATTCTCCTGGCTGAATTTTTCCTCGGATTATATTGAGAGTACGGCATTTATCTAGTCCAAATTGCATGCCGATGTCGTTGGAGAACTCTTCTACTATATGCAGCATTTGGTTTAGCTGGTTCCTAGTTGCAGCCATTATTTTTAAATCATCCATATACAGTAAGTGTTATATCTCGGATGCTAAACCCATAGTTGGTAGAGTTAAGACGGTTCGAAAGAGAATTCACAGCAAGGCAGAACCATAATGGGCTCAGTGAGTCCCCTTGGAAGATTCCTGTTCGAATTGGAATGTTGTTTGTACTTACTGCGTTTTTACCCTGTACTTCGAGCTGGATCGTTGTTCTCCAACTTGTCATAGCGCTCTCTAGAAAAGACAAAGTATTACCATCAACTTTATACACCTTTAAAACGTTTATAAGCAATTCGTGTGGTACTGAGTCGAAATTTTTCTTATAGTCGACGTAGGCAGTAAAAATATTTCTTTTGTTATGATATGCCTGGTTGTTGATGACAGAGTCGATAATAAGTTGTTCTTTACAGCCCATAGAACCTTTAGCGCATTCATTTTGTTATGCGGCTATGATGTTGTTTTCCTCACAGTGTTGATAAATGCGCTGTGTTAAACATGAAGTGATAATTTAATACAAAGTAGGTAGGCACGTTACCGGTCGGTACTTAGACGGATCTTGTGTGTTGTTCTGGTCTTTAGGCAATAGATAGGTTACTCCTTGCGTTAGGAACGCTTGAATTTCCTGTGGGTTAATAATAACGTGGTTAATTAATTCTGAGAGTTTAGGATGCATACTTCGTAGTTTCTTTAGCCAAAAGTTATGAACTCCATCTGGGCCAGGTGATTTCCAATTATGCAGTTTTTGGATAATCTGGGTGACTTCCTCGATAGTGAATGGTCGATGTTCCATCTGGTTATATTTATTACTGTTTTGTTTCTCTTCAGTCACCCAGCTTGCGTTGATATTGCATGTTGTTTGAGTTGCAAGTTGTTTGGCCCAAAAATCTTGAATTTGTTCTTTCGTGGGATATTGCTTATCTGGGTGATCTGATTTTGAATTTAGCTCTCTATAAAATTGTTTTTCGGCCTTTTCAAAACGAAGATTGTCACGTTGTCGGTTATTACTGGTCTTGTATCTTCGTAGGCGCCCTGAAAATAAGGAAAGTTTCTGTTTTAAAGTATCCAGGCATTGTTAAGCTGTATTATTTTCTGGTTCATGCCGAGTGTAGATGTTGTTTCTCTGCAAAATTTCATCAACTTTCTGTTTTAGTCTCTTTGTTCGTGTACCCCTCAGATATTCTGTTAGTTGGCCAATATCTTTTCGAAACCTCTGAATTTTTCGTTGAAGTCTGGTCTCCCATGGCGGTATCGGGAGCTCGGTTCTTGCAGAGTCATTGTGGATCCTTATCTTAATCTTCATGGTTTTAGCAACGGCAGTTGCTGCGCTATAAACTAAAAGGTGAAGAGATTGCATGTTATTAATATTTAAAAGATAAGGTGGAAGAATTTTGGTGTTTAAAAGTTCTATAATTTGACCTAGTTTTTTTGAAGAGTTTACTTTTGGAAGTTTGGGTCTTATCAGTGGGTTGGTTCCCTCAAATTCTAGCATCACACGTGCCATTTCTGCAGATAGTTCGTGATATAGCTCTGGTTGCTGTGTGTTATTTAATACATTTTCTATTACAGGTTGCTCCTCAGCTGGTTCATTGTTAGCGGGGTCTTGTTCGTTGTTAATTTGCGCTTGTATTTCTTCTTTAATGGTATTGAGTCTTGTCTCTGGAATTAGGTAATTACGCATTATTACCCGATACTGGTCTGCTACTCTCTGTTCGGTAACTTGGATATGTGGATAGATTCTCCTAAATTCGGCATGTAAAGGTTGTCTGTAGCCGATCATTTCTCGTCCCAGGTTGGTCACTTTATAAAAGCTGCGCTTGACGGTTTCATTCATCGCAGATGTCCATTTCATGCGCTGTCTTTGTAGTCCCGCCTGGGTGAGCGCTGGCTGAATTTCCTGCTGTTGGGCCCTCCTGGTCGTTTTGTTGTTGAAGAGGAGGAGGTGTAGTTTCTTGAATGACAGGTTGCCGCCTCCTTAACTCCCTGCCACCGACGGTCCGCATACATTATATTATTATTATTATTATTATTATTATTATTATTATTATTATATTAGTCTTAATAATAAAGACAGGGCCCATAGATAATATCGCAGAAGTTTGTTGGTGATAATACAAGGGAATCGCAAAGTATTTTTTTAATGTTGGCACTTAAATAGTGTCCCTGGGAAAAAATAGATCTTAAAGCAGAACATCCAGTTTTTAATTTGAGCGTAATATGCTCTTTAAATGTTAATTTATGATCGATTATCAGACCAAGATTCTACGCTTTGTTTTTAAAAATATTTTCATCGTTATTTAGTTGAATTTTTAAATTGCTCAAAAGGGCAGCTCTGTGGCTATCGCTACAGAAAAGAATAGCTGTTGACTTAGCAGAGTTAATTTTTAAATGTAGCTTTTGAATTTCCGCCAGTAAGTTGCTAAGATCAGTATTAATTTTTTGATTGGCTTGAGGAACACCAGTGTGTTTAAACGAAAAATAAATTTGAGTGTCATCAGCGTAGGTATATGGTGTTTACAATATTTTATTGTTTTAGTGATCTGTGATGTATAAAGTGTATAGAGCAATGCATGGGCCAAGAATACTACCTTGGGGAACGCCAATATATCACATCCAGGGCTTTCGAAATTTTGCCATTTACTTTGTTTCCGGTCAGACAGATAAGAACATATTAAAGAAACGACCGACTCGCAAAAGCCTAATAAATAATGTAGTAATAGATTTACCAAATCAAAAGCCTTGGAAAAATCTAAAAGAACCAACACGGTGGCTAGGTTATTATCCAGGGCATACAAAATATCGTCAGTTACTTGAGTTAGTGCAGTAGTACGTGAGTTAGTGCAACTGATATTTTGGTATTAAATTATTAAAACTTAAGTAATTCAGAATTTGTTGTTCCATAACTTTTGAAAGAACAGGAAGAATACTTACAGAACGAAGATTATTAAATTCAGTAAATTTTTAAATTTTAGTCAAAGGAATGACGTTAGCCTTCCATCATTAAAAAAAAAAATTCCAGGCAGATATTGAAAATGTAGGTAAGCAGATTAATTATCGTGGGACAACAGAACAAAACAATTTTTTGCTTTTTATATTTTGTAGAACTTTAGCAACCACGTACTGAGTAATCAAATTAAATTCAAATTCATTAGGAGAAATTCTGAGTTGTTTAAAATAATTGACAAATTCATCATCAGTCTGCTTTAGAACCAATAACATCCCAGAATGTGCAAACCAAATTACAGAGACGATCTTGGCAGGAATGGAAGCTTATATTCCTTTTTCTACTAAATGCAGATCAAACAACAAGCAATGGTTCAACCGGAATTGCAAAAAGGCAGTAAACACTAAAAACGCAGCATATCGCAAATGGCGTCAACATCCTTCCACCGAAAATTGGAGGAACTTTTTAACCTCCAGAAATAGCTGCAAGCGAATTATTGATGAATGCAAAGAGAGTCACAACAACAGGATCAAAAACAAATTGCTTAACTGCCCAAATGGAACAAGATCTTTCTGGTCGGTATCGAAAGCCGTTAGTCAAGGATTTGCTAAGTCGGCCTTGCCATCACTAACAGCAGATGATGGTTCTATCGCGGTAACAGCAAGGGAAAAAGCCAACTTACTGGGTAAACTCTTCGCGTCCAATTCTACTCTGCACTCGCAAGGCAAAACACCGCCATATTTGCCAAGGGTGAATTCATCGATGGGAGAAATTTCGTTTTCTCAACGAATTATAAATAAAATTCTTAAAAGCGTAGACACCAACAAAGCTTCTGGACCCGATGGAATTCCAGCCCTAGTACTAAAACGTTGTGCAGACGAATTGACTACTCCCTTATGTAGACTGTTCACGGCATCGTATAAGCAGGGTTCATTTCCAACAAGCTGGAAAACTGCTCAAGTGACAGAACAGCTGCTGACTCTTTATAAGGCTCAAATACGCCCTTCCCTCGAGTATTGCTCGCATGTCTGGAGCTCTGCACCCAAGCATAGTTTAAAGCTGCTAGATTCTATACAGAAGAGAGCTATTCGCCTTATCGACAAACCGACATCTTCTTTGTGGAACGGGCTTCCACCTCACATATTTCCCGAGGCATACAACCTGCAGCGATTCAAGATAAATGACCACAAATATCTTCGCGCAAGCACCACTCCAAGAGTGACATAGGACTTTCCTCTTATGCTTGTGTTTACCATAAAAAAAAAAAAATCAGTTTTATTATTCCCATTATTTATGCTGGTAAAAAAGCATTTAAGTTTTTCGACGTCTTGTAAGTGCAGAGGAAGCTGAGCATTCAATTTTTTAGAAAGACCAATATTTTTTAATTCACACCAAAGTTCTTTATTATTACAATTTGCAAATTTGAAATTTAAATATGCTTTTTTTCAGCCCTTATTGCACTCGTAGAAACATTTCTAAATTGTTTGTATGTATTCCAATCATCCCGGGATTTGCTTTGTCTAAGTTTGTTTAATGCTCTATTACGAAGTTTCTGCATTAATCTTATATTTGGTGTTATTCATGGGCAGTAAGGTTTAGTTTTATGATTTACTTTAATTAAAGGGGCATGTAGATCGATATTTATAAGTATAGATGGACGATTTTTTTGTCTATATTTACCGTGTTATACATAGTATGCATAGTATGGTATTAGCTTTACGTCAGTTATAAATTTAGCCCTATAAATTTTTCAATATATTAAAAAACAATTACCTACCAATTTACTACCATTCATCGATACTTTTTCTTGTATTAAAAACGTCATTACGACAAAAAAATTATACACATGCCTATCATACACATGAAATTGGGTTTAGAATATATCTACACCGAAAGACCAGTAAAAAAATTAGCTAAGGTAACTTTACGGAGTATGTATA
This sequence comes from Anthonomus grandis grandis, assembly GCF_022605725.1. Taxonomy (NCBI): domain Eukaryota; kingdom Metazoa; phylum Arthropoda; class Insecta; order Coleoptera; family Curculionidae; genus Anthonomus; species Anthonomus grandis. The sequence continues at coordinate 47,672,738 of NC_065548.1, forward strand.
TAGAACTAAAAAAATAAAACAAAAGGCGGCTCCTCGCAGTGACTAATTATAGATATCCTGTTGGCCGTCCGCCAGCCTTGTGTGTTCCCATCGGGACTCCTTAGTTTCTACATTAGTCAGCCGACGTATTCATTCAGGCTCGAGTCCTACAACTTTTAGAGTTTGTCGTTGCTTGTAAACACGCATTCGGTAATTTATATTTTTGATGATACAAGTTCAACTACCGGGAGGTCCGTGATAAAACAACAATTACAAACAAACAATTTTAGTTAATGTCTTGAAGCATATGCATGTTTTGATGTTAATATATTTACGCTTAGAACGATTATCTGATGATATGGTTAGAATCATGTTTAATTCAAGTAACAGCGTGATAATGTAAGATAAAATGATGGAGGATTAGAATGAAGCATAGTGAATAAACCTGCATTGGTAAATAGAATTTTTATTTTGTGTTTGAATTCACTAATTTTTCAAAATATTGAAGCATAAATATATTCTAACGATATAATTTCAATCAGGGTCTTATTGTACGTTTTGTGCTTGAGGAAGGATCGACCTTTTAATTTAAGAGTATACATACATGATCAAAATTAATATAGACAAGGTATGCGGTAAGTACAAAGACGTGATCAGAGGATCATGCACCCTCTAAAAAATCGTACGATAGCAAACCTTTTATGATATTAATTTTATTAGAAAAAATGAGCCTGTGTTTGTTCAAAATTTGACTATAGTAACTGTATTTAATAGAAGTAATTTATCTCATAAAGGTGACTATGATAATATCTACCTACAATGATTTTTCGGTGGTACCACGTTTGATAATTTATTAACTCAAACAGGAATTCTTATGATCTCTATATTGTTTGCATTTACAGAACACCTGACTTTGATGTAAAGATATTCTGTCAAAAGCTTGCATTTAAAAAATAAATTAATATTTTATGACAATCTCAATGTTGATTTTTCCAATCTATTGTCTATATATTTATTATAGTTATGTACCGGGTGTCCAAATAAGAAAGGACGCTGGCTGTATCTCGGAAACTATTCATCGCACAGCGTTGAAAAAAAAATTTCTTAAGAAAAGTGGCCAAAAAAAATGGCTGGTGAAAGTTGCCTCGTCTGTCCATAGAATGTTTGAGACAAACTGGGGATCTTCTTCCATCATATTGCTAAACCAGTTACAATAATCAAGTTGTCTATCAAAATTGGTTCCTGTTAATTCGTGATGCAGCACCATATGATATGGATGCAACCTAAAATAACATTCAAATTAGGTAAAAAATAAAAATAATATATATTTTTTAATATTCGATTCTAGTAATAGTCAAATTTAATTATCAACTTTTTAACAAACCTGTGGTCTCTTAAAATGTTATGCACAGTTGATTTCGTAATGCCCAAATCCAATGAAATTTGCCTTATTCCTATGTGAGGGTATAATCCAATATAAGCAAGCACATTAACAATATTTTTTTCAGATCGTCCAGAGCGACGTCTTCTGTTAAGAGGTAAATGGATACTGCCATTTTCTCGCAACCGAGTAGCTATTTTTAAACTTATTAATTTGTAGTAAAAAAACACTTACACATAAGAAATAACTTAAAACTGACGACTGTCAATTTAAGTAACTTTAAATGACATTTTCCAATCCTTTGTTTCTGTTTATATTTCCATAGGTCTCTTGATATAATAGTAATATTCAAATAGAATTAATAAATAATGCTTTAATAAATTATATTCGGAGATTCTCGATTGCCAATTATATTTCCAAGTGAAAATATGATTATGAGCTTTTAAATAATTTTCAGTAATTTTTGATAATATTCTGTCACAAAGACCGCCCTAATATTGCTAATAATATTTAAAATTTAAAAAAATAGGTTATTTTAAAATTACTCGAAAACAAATGGAGATATCGAAACGCGGTTTTCACTGGTTTGTTAGTATGTTTTAAGTATTCGAAACCGCAGTGAAAAAATCATATGATTGCATTCAACTTTTTAGAGAAAATCTCTAAAAACCCAGTCTCTGTTAAACAACGCCCTCTGACGACTTCACTGAAAACAAAGTGACATTGACAGGTGCATATTTTGAAAGCCCTTTGAATTTCCTTTTAAACGAGTACCCACTTAAATTACTTTTAATAAAGATTCCGAGTACAGGGCGATTAAAAAGTTGCATTATTTATGATCTTCCCTCACCCTTCTCATTGGAGATATGAAGAAAATTCTTCAGCCAAATTAAGGCAAAATTAATAAAGATTATTCTGATGTTTTCAAAATGGTACCTAATACTGGCTATTTTAGACGAAAATTGAATTTTTTGAAATTACTGTGCAGTTACGCCCTCTTGTGGTAGTCTTAGGAACTCGTAAATATTTTCCAGCCATTTTTTTTGGCCACTTTTCTTAAAGAAAAATTTTTTTCAGCGCTGTGCGATGAATAGTTTTCGAGATACAGCCGGCGTCCTTTCTTATTTGGACATCCGGTACCTATATTAACTCTCCCACCACAACAAGTACGAGCAAAGTTCGTAGTCTCATACTAGTCTTATATATTCTTTTCCTCTTATATTAATAATGAAACCTCGATAACTGTGTAAAGCTCTTTCCTAAACCTATTAAGCAGATATTAAAGCTATTGGTTCAAAGTTGTTATATAAATTTCTAGACCGAGATTTTCCGCGATTTTTTTTCCGCTTTATCTCAAAATTCTCAGCAATTTGAAATAATTTCCCTTAAGTACAAAATATGTCATCTTTGCGATCTAAAGAAAAATACCAAAGCGTTGTTAAGAAAATTCTAAAAAAAAAAGTTGAAGAGGTAGTTAGTCCAATGACAAGTTCTTCAATTTTGAAGTAAACGTTAAAGTATTTGAAGTAAAAAGAGCCTAAATTAATTTATTTAAAAATTATACAACTCTGATATTTTTATTCATAATTTCTGAAATATGCATATAATAATAATAATAAACGACTTTTATTTGCAAAAATTCATCACATAATATTTGTATTATAATATATTTCTTAACCTATCAGTTGGCGAAGTCTAGCCTAGGGCTATTCAAACTCAACCCTCTAACAGATTTCATTAAATGCTAAATAACACACATGTGCCAAATAATTATGCACTTGAAACGCACTTTAAATAATGTAGTCTCAACTTATAGTTAACAGTAATTAAAGAAAAAAAATGTACAAAAAAGGAAATATAAAGGAACCTGTAAATTTTTCCGTAATATACCTAACAAAAAATAAATAAATAACAACAAAACTAACAAAAATTAAAGAAATAGTCACTTTACTGAAAAAATTTCACGCTCCGGGCAGCATATTTACATACTATACTACAGCACAGAACACCATAGAACTCGGCGGCTCTGCACCGCAGTATAATATGTAGTTGAGAAATGCGCTTATTTATCACTACATACTATACTACGTTACAGATAGAAAGATAAATGTTTTTATGTGATTTGTTTGGTGCTGTAAAATTGGTAGTAACAGAGTGAATATATGTGTTATGTTACAAAAACCAATAATATAATGGTTTTTGTTTCATTTTTGTTGATGATTTTAATATACAAGATGAGGCGTGTTAAAATATTTAATGAATACAATGCTACTACTAGAATTTAAGAACAATATTGTGAAGGTGTGTTGTATTTTGGGTTTTAGAATTTCGATAGTGCTTTGTTTCTAAATTAGGTTTTTTTTATTTTTATGTATATGAATACATAAGTACATATAAATTCTTAGATTTTAATAAGGTGCTACCTATTTAGTTTAGATTTGCAATTTAAAGGGCCTAATGAATAAAAATAAAGCAATTACTTTTGCTTAAAATATGAAAGCAAAAGCTCAAGACTTTGCGGATTAGAAATGGTTGAATTAGAAGTATATTTTTGTGTGTTAATGATACAGAATGTAGAGGAATATATAGATTATTATTTATTTTCTTTTTATTTTACTCATCTACCTAATATTATCTACCATAGATTGGACATCTTACTTATCTATAGACAATATAACCAAACTTAAGGAGTTTATACGAACACCACTGTTAATCAGTAAAAAAAGCTGTAAGAAATCATTCAATATTTTATTAGGTCTATTTTATGTAAAAAAAATAAAACAGATGATACCTAGTATTCATAACAAAAAGATTAAATTCAATAGTAACTAAAATAGCCCTAGAGGAAAATATTGATGACATTTTTTTGAAGATATGATGGATAATTCTAATATAGAAGTGATCACAAATGAAAATAACAGTTAAGAAAAAGATGACACACTTACGTTTTTTCAACAAGATATGGTTCCAAATTTGCCTTCATCATCTTCACATCCAGATGATCTAGAAGAGAAAAGAAGTTGCAGTAGAAGAATTAAGTCAACATTTTTTAAATCTCGTACATATGTTTAAAAGAGACTCGACTCCTGAAGCAACAAATACGGTAATAAAACTGAGAAAAAAATTAGAAAAAATAAAAACCTCATAGGAGCTGCTAAATCTCTTTAGTAGAATGAAGAATATTTGTCGTGGAAAAATAATTAAAGTACATACAATATGGTCTACAATCTTTTCATCAAATATTTTTTCAAAGATTTCAATTGGAGTACAATCCTGTAAGTCGCTTTTGACTATTTCTAACCGATCAGCGGCCCCAGGCGTTGATGGTAAAGATATATCAATAATATTTTCAGTCCATCTGGGTTCACTGGATTTTCCTTTTTTTCGCAACGATTGACCAGCATCTTCTAGTTTGATAGCTGCAGAGCCTTTTAGTAGATTTTGGCGCAAAACAGATAACGGCATATCCATATCTTCATCACTAGTATCTTCATTCTCATCCACATAGTGTCCTCAATTTGACCTGGGATATCCCTAGGAAACTGGCTTACTTCATTCTCTTCAATCAAATCATCATCTATATCCTCTTCGTCAGTCTGACTGTCAGGATCAGGTGGTATTATAATGATATCAGCTGGAACGTTCTTATTTGTGGCACAGATATCTTCTAGGGCAGCTCCAAGCCTTTGATACCTTTTACCATAAAAATGTGAGGTGGGAATTGGCACATGGCACATAGGCATCGTCATCAAAATCCATTTTTTGTTATCAGTTCTAGCAATAAAAAAAATATTGTTAGGCGACAGAGCCAAAGACATATTTTCTATGTTTTTTTGTAAACAATTTATTAGACTCCCCTAAGACCATTATAATCAACAATGAAACCTAGTGATTTATCAAATGGCAACAAAAAACTATAACTTACGTTGGGCAGTCACAGGATTTTAACACTAGTTGGACACTGACTATCAAAATCAACAACAACAAAATTCTGCATCGCGATAACCACATTTTTAAAAGTCTACATGAAATTATACTTGTTTACAGATCCCTATATTTCACGGAAATTTCAAAATTCAAAAATAGATGTCAGCACTAGGTCTTTTTGTTCACTGTACTCATATGAGTACAATAGGAACGAATGGGTTAAAGGCGTCCTAGTTCTAAACAAAAAAAAACAAATGAAAATTTGTATATAATCAAGTTAAAGCCTCATTTCTAGATTATAAAAAGGTAAACATCGGTCCTCTAACCAAAATACAACCAAAGTTACAAGCACTTTTGTCCGACCGGTTCGAATTTAGTGGAAAACTCCCCTGCGGGAGAGCCCCTCCATTAAAGCTTCGCTCTAACAATAACTAAAACTAGTTCTACTACCATAGACTATGTCAGGTCATCTTTAAATCGGGAATTCACTGAATATACCGGTTTTTCTATTCAAGCAGCAATTTTGTCATGATGATAAGGCCGTATTTTTCGAAATAAAAGTTTTCTGAATTTTAAGTTCTCCTTATGTCAAACAACTGATTGAAACTTCCTCTCTGATGATGTCGATACTGAGTGTTTTAGGTTTACGAAGTTAAGTTATTATCTAGCCTTGCTTTTAAAGCTCTTCCTCTAAGGCATGCCAAAATCAAACATCATAAGCCCTGGTCTACTAAAGGGTTGCGTTTATCTGTAAAGAACATGCTCTCATTACTTACTTACTCCGTAGCGGTACGCATATTCATATTTTGCCAACGCTAAGCTCGTTCGGCTTGATTCGTTTTAGCGTAGGCAATAAATACACGCGGAACCAGCACGTTGGCATTTTACATAACGAACAAAAATGTATTATCTCGTAATTCAAAAATATTTCGGAAACTTCCACGAATACGTATATAATAATTTTTAATTACGCATCTTTTAGCATTAAAATATATAATACAGTGTAACTTATAAGGCAAATATGGAATATTTTTGGATTATTCAATAACGAATTTGTTACTTACTTTATGCATACTAGGTACGTTTTAAAGTTTTTTATAAACTGTGTTTTATATAAAACTTCAAGTTTTGCGCAGGAATATATTTTATAATACACCTAATATACGCTAAAAAGATTGAGTTACATATCTATAAAAAATATAAACTTAGATCTTTAGTTTTCTACATAAACATATTTTAAGCCTTACATAAGTTGAACTAAATAATACAGACTATGTAGACAAGGCAAGACATTGTAGTATAGGAATTTTTACTGCGATATTTTAGCTCATATTTTAATTTAAAAAAAATAACAGAACCATAAAATGCTTTATTTTTTAAATTTATTTCCACCTAAACCGATATTGCTCGCAACACATTTCTGAAGAGCATGAGGGGCTTTATTTTTTTTTTACCCAAAGTTTCTACTTTTCTTCCTGCTGTTAAGTTTCTACGTCCGGTCATTGCGGATTTCCTTCGGGACACGGATGTTGGTTGGACTGACATTTTTTTACCCTTATGTAAAATATGTGTTTTACGTTTCGGAAGGGCACCTTTATATTTAAATGAAGTGTAGACTCCAGACATTAGAGCTGTGGAACTATGGGCATGCGTTTCAGCATTACTCAAAAATGCATTAACAGCAGGATAAAAACCAGTCGGATCGTCTTCTAAATGATGCATTATTCGATTGCTGAATATTTCCCACTTTTGTCTAAGATGTTCGAGATCCTCATTTGATGGTGTATTTATTTGAATTCTGGAGTTTTCTACTATGTTTTCACTGTCAATTTCTTCTAATGTTTTATTATTTGTTTCTGTATGTGAGGTTTTATGAGTACTAGTTTGTTCAATATCAGATAATTTTAACGGGGCAAATATTTCTGCCAACGGTTTTGTGCCAGTTGCAATTTCATATATTTGTTTTCTAGTAGCAAGTGTCAAAGTATTTGCAACATCCACTATACGAGGGATGTCTTTTAAGTTTTGCATATAGAAACATAGAGGGCGTCACTAATCAAATGTCATTAGGCAAACTTAACCTCAAACTTTACTTTTCTTAAATTCAAAACGTCAGTGCGATACATATAGTTTTACAGCTACAGTGAATTTTTAAAGGTAGCAAATTGCGCATACCATGGAATTAAACAGAGAACATTTTCAGAGAATTCAAGCATGGACGGGTTAGTCTTAGCGACGATCCAAGGTCAGGTGCACCAAAAACGGCTGTCACCCAAGAAAACATCGATGCTGTGCGTATGCTTATCACGGAAGATCGACATGTGACATATCGTGAGATTGAGGCTTCATTGGCGATTTTAAAGACCTCAATTCAAAAAATTTTGCATGAAGAATTACGGGTAAGAAAATTAGTTTCCCGCTGGATACCGCATCTGTTAACTGAAGAACAGAAAGAAGCTAGGGTGATGTGGTGTCAAACAACTCTAGACCGCTTTGAGGCAGGAAACTCTAAAAATGTGTACAGCATTGTCATTGGTGATGAATCATGGATTTACTCATATGAACCTGAAAATAAACGTCAGTCGTCTGTATGGGTATTTCAAGATGAAGAAAAGCCAACAAAAGTCATTCGTTTTCGAAGTGTATCCAAAAAGATAATTGCAACATTTGTCTCAAAAGCAGGTCATGTTGCAACAATTCCTCTGGAGAATCAACGAACTGTTACTGCCGATTGGCACATTACCATTTGTTTGCCGAAAGTCATCGCTGAGCTTCGAAAAGCGAACCCACAACGACGAATCATCCTCCACCAAGACAATGCAAGTTCGCACACAGCACACAGCCCGGAAAACTATTGAATTTTTAACTTATCAAAACGTCGAATTATTGGATCATCCTCCGTACAGTCCCGACCTAAGTCCCAACGATTTCTATACTTTTCCAAAAATCAAGAATGAACTGCGTGGTCAGAGGTTTCAGACGCCAGAGGAAGCAGTTAACGCCTTTAAAAATGCAATTTTGACAGTACCCACAAACGAGTGGAATAACAGCTTTGACAACTGGTTTGAACGCATGCAAAAGTGCATTAAATTTCGTGGAGAATACTTTGAAAAACAATAAAGTCGTTAAAAGTTATTTTTTGTTTTATTCCAGCTGCATATGCAAAACTTAAAAGACAACCCTCGTATGAAATTGTTTTATTATAGCCGATTGGTGCTTACACAGTTTTCCTGAGCATCCTTGCGGACAAGAATAAATACCAGATACCATATCAACAAAGTAGGTTTCTGATGAATCTGAACTACTTTTGACGTGGTATTTGCTACTAGAAAGCTGTTCTATTTTATCTAAAGAAACATTTTTCTCATCTGGATAATAACGACGTAAGGTAGTTTTCCTTTCCCTATTTAAAACAATATCCAATAGTTTTTGTTTGTAATGAGACTCAAAATTGACAATAACAAAATCAGTTAACTGGTTTAAAGTAAATGCCTTAGTTCTTTCCAGTGGGATGTCTTTAAAAATTCTGAACATAACTTCCACATAATTGTTGGTATCTGATCCATGAGTTATAAATTTCTGCCTATAATTTAAACACCAGCTTTTGATTTTGTTATCTGCCAAATAATATTTGTTAATATAATTTAAGAATTGTGGATATTTACATTGCTCAAACATTATTTTTTTATTTAATTCAACGTCTTCTTCACTTTTAGATTCCAAAATATTTTTGAACATTTTATATATAAAGTGCCTATCTGTCTTCTGAATATGATTATTTGCTGCTCCTAACCATTTCCAAACTGCTTTTAAAACATGCAAAGCACAAAGCAGCAGTTCTGATTCAGGCCAATACTTCTTTAGCACATGTCTCTCAGTTAGATCATCGTCAGTCAGTATTACATTTGGAAAAATTTTCACGGGCATAATTTCTATTAAGGTGGAAACTGCTAAATCAAATAAGTCCTCTTTCTGCGAACTAAAAATAACACACCCTACTGGAATACCTCCTGCCGGAGATACAGTTGCAAAAAAATAAACCTTATGATTTTGCACGTCACAGTTGCCAGTTGCATCCACGAATAATATTTCGGACGACTGAATAAGATTATATGCAGCTCTTTGCATAATAGGTGTACATAAACAAACGGCATAGTGATTCCCAGATATTACTATTTTAGACATGGTTGACTTATTATTATCTAAATTGGGCTCTAATGTATCTATCATTCCTTCCCCAGTACGTTCACCATAATTGTCTTTGAAATGCTTAGCCCACAAATTTGAAAAATCTGATTTAATTGGACAAACGTATCTATCTAAAACATAACGTTCATATTCATCGCCTAGTTCTTCCATTTTGATAGCGATGAATGTGTGGTACGTAGATGCTGCTGAATGCCCCTTTTCAAATAATTGTAAAATCTCTTCTTTGGTGGCTTGTCCGACTGGCCTTTTTAGAAGAGCTTCTCCACTACTTATAGTGTGGTTGTGATCAAAGTTAAGTGTAATGATACATGGCCAAAATTTGATATCCTCTAAATTATGTGGTCTAGGCTTTTCAAGAACTACTTTCATTTTCGCAGGACAGTTGATGTTACGCGAGACTTCTTCGTGGAGCGAGATTGTTTTACATTGAAGTGACAATGGTAGTATTTTCTTAAAATATTTTTTCTCGATTTTACAACTGGTGTTTTTACAGTGGTGGTGCATCGCCAAGTAACTTTTGTTACCTCAATAAATTTGGTCACCCATTCCTGTAAAGAAATATCACCTACTACACTGCACCGCAAAAATAACAGGACACTCAACATTTTTCCAGAAGATACAATACAAACATGACCTAGTTTAAGTACTCATAACTCCTTTAATAATTAAGTTATTGAGTCGTTTGAAAAAGAAAATTATTGAAAAAAATTGCTGGCTATAACTTTAATGACAGTATTTTCTACAGAATGCTTAAAAGTTTTGTTACATCTTTCGTAGTTGAATTCTTATGGACTCGCTTGCTCCAAAAAATTTAATCGCCGTGTAGAAAATACTGTCGTCGCCAAAGGATCACAGAGATCATGCAATTATAGTCAGTCATTGATCGATTCAATAGCTTAATTTTTAAACGAGTTATGGGTACTTAAACTAGGTCATGATTGTATTGTGTCTTATGGAAAAAATTTGGGTGTCCGGTTAATTTTGCGGTGCAGTGTATATTTTCTTTGCATAAAAAAACCCAAAAAATAGTTGTCAACTTCCATTCCAAAATGCAACTATAGATTTATATCTAAACCCCTAACATCAGAACAGTATGATGTTTATGATTCAAAAATATATTTATTATTTTTTTGAATTTTTAGTAACAAAATGATAATCTATAATCTAATAATTCTAAAAATGACCCTGTGTAAGCTACAGTGTAATTTTTCATATTTTCCTATAACCTTTGGAGTTTTTATTTAATAAAATAGTAATAAATGTTTAAGTCAAAAATTTCTGGGTTTCTTTTATAATTATCAGATAATTTTATTTATAAAAAAAATAAGCATCATAAAAACTAAACTAATAAATATTATTTATTAAAGCATTGGCAATTTTTAAAGGAAAATAGCTTGGAAATAGCAGAACTAGATATAGAAAAACTGATAGGTATATATTAACTGAAACAAGCGGAAAGTAACCAAAAAAGAATGATGAATTCAGTAAAATGATACTGAATAAATGGATCCGCCAATTAGACGGTCTAAATGTGAATACTGTGATATCATATGCAGAAACTTACTATAGAACTACCACCGTCTAATAGTCTAAAGATATTCTAATTATTATTATATTATTAGAATATATTTAGACAGTGGAACTACTATAGGTAACACCCCAGCTCAAGCGCACGAAATGAGTAATTTATAGGTTAGAACAAAAATTAAACATAATAAACACACTTACTTCAACCTCTTCGACTATACTTATAGCTATTCTGAACTCGTTGGGATTCACGTCAAAATAATTATAATTAACTGGCCTTTTGTCAGACATTATATTAATTTTATAATACCCTGAATGACCTGAATGCAAGCTATAAACTGAATGGATGAGGATACAATTTAACACAAGCAAGCGAACAAATCTACTGACTTTTGTTATTTTATAATGTGCCAACGTTTCAATTCCGTGTACATATTTTGCCTACGCTAGAACAACCGATGCAACGAATCAAGCCGAACGAGCTTAGCGTTGGCAGAATATGAATATGCTGGCGGTACAGCTCCTGATGGGCCTTGGCTCAGGAAACAATTTGCCTCGGTCTTACATAACTTCTAAACCATTCTCAATTCCCATTTTCCTGAAGTCCGATGTTATATTAATACACCACCTTAATTTCGGTTCTCCAAGTGGTCATCTTTCTTCTGATGTTCTATCCAATATTAAGAGGAATTGAAAACTCTAAAAGATAACTAAATCGGGGTTTAATCATTGAGCTGTGGAGATTGCAATTATGTGGGCCAATTTGGGCGTCAAATGCACACTAGGGTAATGGAAGCCTGTATAACAAATATTTTATAAACTTAAAGACATATGCTAGCAGCAGGTTTGATCCACTGGCCCTGAATAGCTAAAATTGTACAGTAGGCTCGCGTTAATGTGAACTCAAAAAATTTCGACTTAGTTCGCATTACTGAAATGATCATATTATGGAGATTATATTAAAAATAGCTAAAATTAAAATAAAAGGGAACTACATTGTACTTTATTTATGTTTGTATTTATTTATAAATTTATTTATTACAGTTTTAAGCATTATACAAAAGTTTTATTTAAAAAAAAAATGTAATTTTTGTTTGCACTTTTTTTGCGACAGGTTTAAGACTACAGCCTTTTCTTCTAAACCTTTTAGTGTAATAATGTCCTTTATGTCGACATAGTTTTGATTGGCCCATTGTGTGACAAGTTTCAAGGCTGCAAGAGCCTCCAAATGGTTAATATCTCGCAGTCACTATCTTCTGAATCATTGCTATCGAGATTTTCCTTCACTGCATCTGTATTCCATTCCTCAATGTCTTTGGGATTATAATCAATCTAAAAACAATCATATCTCAATGAAATTCTAAAAATATTACAGACTTTCTTCTTTTAATTTCCAAAAATCGAAAATTAAAAGGAGTAACTAGCACTAAATAATACCTGTTCAATTGTTTGAAGCAATGTAATGGTTTTATTAACTGCAGCTGCTCTAACATCATCTTCCCACATCTCTTTTAGTCGAGCTAAAGGTAGATCATCCTCCTCCAAATTTTTTCCCAAAATATTATTTCAACATTTTGAAATTACTGAAGGCTCTATTTTTTGCCAGGCCATATGCAATTGCATAATAGCATCTCTTAAAGTTATAACTTTTTGGACCTCAGCTACTCCTTGACCCTTTGATACAATTGAACTTAATAGGCCTTTTCTGTAAAATAGTTTGGTTATTCGCAAAACATTTTAGTCTAATGGTTGAATTAATGGTATAACATTTAGGGGCATGTAGACAACAAAAATGTGTCCATCAGAAGTTTTTAATTCTTCTGCCGGTGGATGCGAAGGGGCATTGTCTAACAGGAGAACGGCTTTTAAAGGAAGGTTTTTGCTTTGTAAAAATGATTTAACCTAAAAACCCAATTTAGTCTTAAAAAAATTAAAAAGCAAACAAAACTTTCACTTACCTCTGGAACAAAATGCTTAAAAAACTATTTTTAAAAATTTCCTGCGTCATCCAGGCATTTTTAGTGCTTTTATAGATGACTGGATTATCAAATCCTTTAAAACATCTGGGTGATTTTGCTTTTCCTAGTACTAAAGGCGTTAGTTTGTGTGATCCTGTAGCATTTGTGCACCCCAAAAAAGTTATTCTTTGTTTAGCTATTTTTTTAGACCAGGCGCCGTTTTTTCAAAAATTGCATAGGTTTTATCTGGCAATAACTTCCGATATAAACCCGTCTCATCTGCATTATAAATTTGATCTCCACTAAGATTAAGCTGCTTTATCTTTTTTCTTAAGCCTTCAATAAAGGGATTTACAAGGTGAGGCTGCGAGGACAACTTTTCTCCTGCAATTTTAAGCAGCCTTATACCATATCGCCGTTAAAATTTTTGAAACCATTTATCGCTTGCATTAAATTTATCGTTGAGTTTTAATTTTCTATGTAAATCTAGAGCCTTTTCTTTAAGCGTATCACCCGTAACTGGCAAATTTCGTTCACGCTGTTTGGTGAACCATTTATACAGCAAAGTTTCCATCTTGGGGTTTTCTGCACGTGCATTTTTTATTTTGTTAGGTCTTAAACTCTCTCCTTTTAGAATTTTTTTTTTTAATTTTTAATTGCACAAATAGTTGATTTTGCTATTTGATATTTCTTTGCTAGGACAGTAACACTCATACCATTTTTGTGCTCTTCCAAAATTTTTGATTTCTCATAAAGAGTTAAACATTTAAACCATTTTAAAAGGCCACTGCGCAAGATGCGACACTCTCTCTTATCTAATAAACATCAACTAAATGACCAAACAACGTTTCAAATGCGTAAACCCAATATCCACTAACAAGCCTAAACAAGTCTACACAGGATTACTAAAGATTTCTTAAAATTCACATTATCGAAATATGGGTTCGTTCACACTATAGAATTAACATAGGAAAATATTGGTGTTCACATTAATGAGTTGTTCATAAAATCGTAAGTTCACGTTACCGCGAGTATACTGTATTTTGGCTTTTCTTACTAGTTTCTCCAATGCGATATTAAAAAACGTATAGTACGTCTCCCTGTTTTAGATTTGTGCTTGCCTGAAACACATCTAAGAGGTCATCACCAAACTTTATTCTGCACCTAGATCCTTTTACAGAAGCTGTAGTTACTTAGCCTAGGTTATATACAGGGTGTTTCTTAAAGACGTGCTAATATGTAAGGGGGTGATTCCTGGACCCATTTTAAGAAAAAAAGTTTCTATAAACATATGTCCTAAACGTCTTAACTTTTTAAATACAGGGTCTTAAAAAAAATCAGTTTTTTAATAATAACTTAAAACAATAAACATAAATAACAATATTGTAGACATTTTTATGCAATTTAGAATTTAGTACATGTAGTCTATGCATCAAGACGCATTTTTTGATATGCAAAAAAATATGTTCTCTACCAGTGGCGTTCCTACAGGTCTTATATTGAATATTTTTAGTGAAAAAAATAGTACGCCACTGCTTTTTCTTAAAATAAAAAATATTTTTAAAATCCTCAATAACTTTTTAGCAAATTTGATCTCTTGGTTTTTTTCGTCTGACACATGGTTTTCGCTTAAAAAAATAAAAACAATTTTACTTTCAAATTTATTACAAGAAGTATAAAAAGTTTAAATAATTTAAGAAATGCTCATGTTTTTAACGCTTTAAAATATAGAATTGAACATAAGTTTCTTAACTTTGCCATAATCAAAATCATGCATTTTAATAAAATCAAGAAGTAATCCACCTTTTCTCAATGAATGACACGTGAACTGAGATTGTCCAATATTGATTGACAGCAAACTGTAACCATGCAATTTTTTAACTTCGCCAAGTACATGCTTAGCCGAAATCAGCGTATTACCTCCTATCAACATAGCGGATAGAAATATAGGATAATAACAATATAAAATTTTATCAATTTAATTTTCTTTTTCCTTTAACTTCCAAACACATTCCATAGTCTTGCTTTAAAATCTATGGCTAAAAAATCGTTGTTTACTTTATTTCACAAATTTCACCTCTCACTCAAGTTTTTTATCCATTTCAGGACACTTTTAATGAGAGAACAAGCACTGGCCAAACGAAAAAAGACCGTAGAAGAGTTATTACAATGGCACAAGAAACTGCAGGACGAAGAAAAGGCTATAGCCGATTTGGAAACAAAGATTGTCACTATTACTTCGAAAATACCTAGCGAACTTAGGCATAGACCACCCAGAAGATCTAAAAGTCTTGGCACACTGTCAGTTATATCTAATGAAATTGAGGATGTACATTCAATGCCTCAGTTAACTCACGAAACACTACAGCAATCAATAAGTGTTGATAATTCTAAAAAATCTATTAAGGAATCTTCAGAGATATCCCAAACAAATATCTTAACAGAAGATAATTCTCCGGCATTGGAAGAATCGAATAAGGCAGTATCATCGGCCAATTACACCGCCGATTTTGATATTGAAACTGCAGCCACAGTTTCGGAAGAACAAAATAGCGTATCATCTATAAGTCAACTAATAGAGGACTTTAGCAAAATTAAAGATAATATTTTAAATTTAAATTCAGTGTCAACTAAAGAATCCGCTTCTATCAAGAGTGAATTAGCATTAGAAGAACCAATAAAAGCCGTAGTTCATAAAGAAAATGAGGACAGTCCTATTAGTAAAGCGGGTGTTGATGAAATTGTTGCAGAAGAACTAAATGACACTATTGCGGTGTCAAATGAATTGGAACACCAGATAGATGCAGAGAGTAATACAAATACAGAACCAGAACTCTTATCTGATGCTTTAGTGTACGTAGTGGAAGAGCCATGTAGTAGTATTAGCGAAAGTAAGGAGAAAATAGCAAGTGCAGTTGAAATTGAAGAAATTCCTTCAATTGAAGATAATGAAAATGATCAAATTTCGGTTATCGAAATATCAAGTGATACTGAGTTTACGGTGCAGCACGATTCCATCGCAGAACCCAATATACAAGTGTCCACCAGTTCCAATGTACAATCGGTGGAACCTTCTGCTAGTGAAGAACACGATATTTCAGAAACATCCGACGTACATCTCTCAATCGCCAGTAACCGGATTTCAGACGGACCTCATGATATTACTGCGGAACCTGAAGCCACCGAAATTCATTCGTTCGAACCAGTTGAGTCATTATCTACAGAGAATGTGGCAGAAGAAAGTTTTGAGCAAATCGACGATAGTGCAAGTACTGTGTTATCAATACAAAACAGAATCCCCGAGGGCACTTCCGTGGGTGTTAGTAATAATAGCCAAAACTCTACGACCCTGGACCAAGATGATGCTATACAATCAATGGAGAATAAAACAGACGAAGAAAAAGCAGCTCTTCGATCCGTTGAAAACATACCAAATGCCAGCGTTGAGTCATTATCCAGTATATCGTCAGACATTCCGGCAATAGAATCGCAGAGATCTGCGAGCACCAGTTCGCCTGAATCTGTTCAAAGAGATTTCTCCATTCCCAAGCCATGCAGTTCAGTTAGTGTGGAGAGAAGAATTCCTGAAATGGCGGCAGTTGAAAGGAGTGTGGACCAAGTGGTGTCAGAAACAAGTAAGTTATTTGGCTAAATTATGAATATTTGGATTTTTTACTTATGTCTTTATAAAATAAATTGAAGAAAGAAATTTGATTCTGTTATCAGAGCTAAAATTATTTAATTAGTATATTGTGGAAATCTGATAGAAGTAGAGTGGAACTTTCTTAGTTGTACGATAATTAAGTTAGATTAGAGCTATATCAAAAAAAATGCGGAGTAATAAATATATGGTTACATCATATATATTTATTTAATCAGTTTAAAATGTTGTCCGATATCTAGACTCCATTTACTTCTATCCTCCCATTGTCTATCTTTTCAGTTTTTCACACTTATTGCTTTACGAGTTCTTTCTTTTTGGGCGTCCTTTGTTCCGATAATATAATATTCAATTCATTGTTTGTTTAGGAATTCTGTTGTCATTCATACGTTTATGTAGATACCTACAAGTTGCTTTCCTTCATATCAGTTTAAATTGTATTCTGAAGTTCTTGATATTCTGGCTGATCTTAATTCATTCATTTCAGTTGCTTATACTATTCTTTTACGTTTTCCGTCATTCTCCTAGATTCTGGACCGTGTAATAAATTGCTTTTAATTATAGTGTTATATATAGGGTGTTCGAAAAATAGACGGAGATATTTCAATGGTAAGATTCCTTGTAAAAAATATGAGAAAAAGTTTCTATAAACATGAGGCCGCAAATACACAGTTTTCAAGATACAGGGTGATAAATTTTTTTTTTAAATATGAATTTTTTATTAATATTAAACAAAATATTTACTCGATTCTTTTGAAATTTGGCAGTATTACTTGCTATATTAAGAGGCTAATTTAGCCCTAATTAGATTAAAATTATAAGGTCCAGTGGCGTCCCGGACATCTTAGCAAATATTATTGGCAAAAAAATGTACGCCACTGCCTTTTTCCACTTTAATATTTATTGTTTAATTAAGCATTTAAAAATACAACTTTTTTCCTCTTGTATTTTTTTCTTATCTCACTTAATTTTCGACAAAAAAAATAAATACTGTTTTATTGCATGCCACTGGACAAAACTGGTTTATTAATTTTTTCTAAAAAAAATCACATGTGCCTTAGAAAACAAAAAATCAAAAACATTTCTAGGAGCTTTTTATTGCAACAACAACTACATCAAATGTTGGAAATGTCCACCATCCATTTATGTACAACTTCTCACTCGACGAATCATTAAACGACGCACTCGAGCTAAAATTCGAGGTCTATTTGTCACTTCTTCGCAAGTATTTACAATTTTATTTCTTAACTCTTCTATTGTTTGTATGGGACTAGCATAAACCAGATTTTTAAGGTGGCCCCATAAATAAAAATCTATTGAATTTAAGTCAGGATAACGAGGTGGCCATTGAATTGGTCCACTTCTTACAACCCAATTTTCCCCAAAAGTGTTATTGATTTATATGATTGATTTATATTATTGATTTGTTATGAGTTCTAACCGCTGTACTAAAATGAGAAGGAGCTCCATCGTGCATAAAAGTTATTTGATTACGTACATTTAGAGGAACTTCTTCCAGCAGTACGGGCAATTCTTGTTGAAGAAATTCTTAAGAAGAAAGAAGATTCGCCGTTTAATCTTAAGGGTAAAAAGAAAGGCCCAATTAAATTGTCACCAATAACACCCATCCACACATTTAAAAATTGCTCTTGGTGGCGACATTGTACGTAAGCATGGGGATCTTCGTCATGGAGTGAGTATTATGAAAACTAACAATACCATCATCCAGCTTCGTCTGTAAAAAGTACGGTTTTATTAAAATTTCTGTTATTATTAACTTTTTCGTAATATCATTGGCAAAACTGCAAACGGGGTAGAAAATCTCTTGGTAGATCCTGCAAATGTTGAACATGATAAGGATACAAAAGTTGTTCGGAGAGAACCTGCCACACAGTGCTGTTGGAATGATTATCCCCTAATCGAGCTGCTATAGTCCGGGTACTTACACTAGGATTTTCTTCCGCCGGCCTTTATCATTGTTGGAAATGGCAAAACTTCCTAAGTAAATTTATTGTCAAAAACATCACGAAAAATAAATAAGAAAATTTACCTTTTTCCCGTAATCTACGGTCCATGCTTTCAAAGGTTTTACTATCTGGAAGTTGCCGTTGGGGAAATGCTTCCGCATACAGGCGTCTCGCTAAATAACAATTACTGTAAGCACGTGCATACATTACATGCATGTAAATTTCCATCCCTAAAACTGTAGAAATTAGGTAAATAATAGAGAACTGACACATGTCAATGTCAAACCTCCATTCAGAAATGATTTTTTGTTTTCCAAGGCACTGTGATTTATTTTACCAAAAATTAATAAACCGATTTTGTCCAGTGGCATGCAATAAAACGGTATTTATTTTTTTTGTCAAAAACGAAGTGAGATACGAAAAAAATACAAGAGACCAAAAAATTGTATTTTTTAATGCTTAATCAAACAACAAATATTGAGTTGGAAAAAAAGCAGTGGCGTACATTTTTTTGCCAATAATATTTGCTAAGATGTCCCCCGGGACGCCAGTGGACCTTAATTGTAATTTTAATCTAATTAGGGCTAAATTAATCTCTTATTACAACAAGTAATACTGCCAAATTTCAAAAGAATCGAGTAATTTTTTTTTTAAATTAATAAAAAAATTATATTTAAAAAAAATTATCACCCTGTATCTTAAAAACTGTGCATTTCCGGACCCATGTTTATAGAAAATTTTTCTCATATTTTTTTACAAGGAATCACCCATTGAAATATCTACGTCTATTTTTCGAACACCCTGTATATTGTATTTCCTACGCTTCGTTATAATTTTACTTCAGAGAATTCTGTTCATACAATTATGTAATTGCTTTCCGTGCCCGTATCACTCCCGTTTTAATGTATTTGTCGTCTGAACCAGTTTCATCCAATTATCCTAAGTATTTATATTCTATACAGGCTTTTATTTCTTGTAGATTTTTCAACTCTCAGACTACAACTTTTCCTGCCTAGGCATAAGTACTTGTTGGTTTTTTCAATATTCATAGTTAGTTCCCAATTTTCATAGGTTTCTTTTAGTTTCTGTGCGATATATTCTAGGTCTTCTTTATCCCCTGCCAATATTGCCTGACCATCTGCGAACTGTTCTATATTGGTTACATCATGAGATCAGTTGATTGGAGAAGGCATTTTTTTATATCTTTTGCTCGAAGTGAGGAAGTCCAATGGATGTGTAGTTCTTTCCAGTATGGAACAGTCATCTTATGTTCTTTCTTCTTTGATAATCTGGACTCTATATCTTCCAAGGCAATCGTACAAGTGTGAAGGGACAAGTATATTGGGAGCATATTAGGGCAGTAATTATTTTTGTGAGGTTCTGTATGAACTTTATCGTATCCATATTAGGTAGAGTATGTTACTGTTATTTACTGTATCTAGTGCTTCATTGCAAAATGCAGTTCCATACCACTCTATATAAACATGCACTGGAGTCTGCTGCTTCGAGTGCTACCTGAGGAATTATACTATAAGTATTTGAGTAAAAAATAATGGTTTTTGATTGGTGTTCTGCAAGCCATTTTGCATACATTTCAAGGCCATGTATTTCCTCTTGGAGCCGTCAATATTTAACTGTTGGCTTTTTAAAACAACATAACCATCATCATCATCATCATCGTCACTAGTACGCTCCAGGTCGTCAGTCCATCTGGTAGGTGGGTGACCTCTACTGCGGAAACCTTCTTATCTTGGCCTCTACTCAACAATATGTCTTGTCCAACTGTTGTCCGATAATGTGGCAATGTGTCCTACCCAATTTCGTTTTAATGTAGCAATTCTTTCTATAGCGTCGATTCTCCCTATTCTATGACGTATTTCTTTATTTGTGACATCCAACACCTTGCGTTTCTCTAAGTTAGCCGGTCTTGCCTACAACCTTTCCACGCAACAAACACGCAGCACTCATTGATTAAAGGTTTTACTTTTGAGGAATACTATGTAACGGGGGAGCTCACATGTTTGGTTATTCCTGCCTAGTCTAATTTCATGTTCGAAATATTGATATGGCATAATCTGCTCAATATCTTTTCCAGTAACAGAAATATTAATGTTTAACACCAGATTAGTAATTATTTGTGTCTTGGTCATGTTAATTTTTAGTCCAACCTCGATGGAAGCGTGATATAGCTTTTGCAGCATTGCAATTGCATCATCCATACGATCGGCTATGAGGACGATGTCGTCTGCTAATCTTCAATGACTTATACTTCTCTCTATTTATGTTGATACCGTGTTCATTCGCTTGAGTCGCAAATAACTATGAAGAGATAGTGTCTCTTTGCCGTACTCTTCGTTGTATAAGGAGTTTTTTTTGTTTCTTATTCGGATAGTTTTACGCTAGCCGTAGCGTTTTGGTAAATATATTTAATTAAGTTGATGTAGAGATGGCCTATTCGGCACTCAGTCTGTTGCCATTTTCTGTTGACTTATGGTATCAAATGCTTTTTCATAATTTATTAGTATCAGTGTCAAGAATTTGCTGTACTGCAAATTTCTCTATCAAATTCTTTATCACTAGCAGATGGTCGTTGGTTCCATACCCCGATCTGAATTCAGCTTGTCCTCTAGGCTAATAGACTAAGCCTAGTCTCTAGTCTTTTTGTAATAATTTTTATGAAGAGCTCTATATGTGTGATAATAAACTGATAGGGTGATATTTTGTGAAATCTGTTATGTCTCGCTTCTTGTGTAATAAAACAATTACTGCATTGTTCCAATGCGATAACGCTGTTCATTGGTAAATACACTCATACACATCGTCGCCAGGCGATTTGTTATTTTCATATATGCAAAATGCCGTTTATACTTCGAGTATTGTAAATTTCTGGCATTTCCTCTGGTTTCTAGTTTTAAACCTTGGGTCTGGGTTGGTCTTGGCTTCCATCTTCCAGTTGCTTCCCTGCATTGCGATCTGCTCTATTGCAGTCCTATTGTGCCCATAGATTTACTCAGACATGTTCAGGTCTTTGTTGTTTCAGTAGCTTCTAGGAAGTCCAGTATTTTGCCTGATGATGTAGCTCTTATCTTCTCTGGTGAAGGTTTAGCTTCGCCCAGGATTGTCGCCTTAGTCTGGTTTAATGCTTCTCTGGAGCATAGAATGTGAAAAGTGGTTTCTTCCTCCTCCTCACAACCTCTACATAGAAGTGTATCTACTTTCTCTACTACTCTGCAGGATGCATAGCCTGTGAGTAGCCCTGCTACCTTTTGTGGTGTGCAGTATGCCCCACCTCACCCTTACCAAAGGGCGAGCTGCCCAAAAGTTGTTTGTAGATTTCCTGCTCTGGCAGTTTTTCTCAGTAGTTTTTATGCTCAAGTTATATATTAGATATCCCTTTTGTAGGTTTTATCGTTGACACAACGTCTTGGTTTTGGACCTATGAGTCTGTTGCTGGCCCCCTTCATTGCAAGTTGGATTGCCCTTCTTGCAGCACCACGGTTGCCCATATTCAGGATTATTTTTAGTTTGTTTTTCTCCCAGCAGTTTAGTATAGTCTTTGTCCTAGTCTCAAACTGTACTAAAGCGTTTGTTGCTACCTAATCACCTGTAATGATTGCGAAAGTTTGGCCCTTTTGCGCCTTTTCTCTCATCAGTTGGACACAGGTCTGGATTCCTATTTTGTTTGCTTATAAGTAAGTTGTCTGACCTGTTGTCCATCTTCTAGTACACCCACTGCTACCCCTATCTTCAATCGTATGACTGCATCATACCATACTGAGTAGCCGTCTTGCCTAAGCCGAATCACTTCTGTTCCCAGTGGTCCCTTTCCTTCCTTAATTACAAAGGGGTTATCTGGCTCTATAAACCTGGTTTAGTCCGTTATTAGCGCCATACGCCCAAGGTCCTGTATCTTGCCGAATAAGGCATTGTGTTTAACTTTCGTTATGATCGTTGGGCCATTCAACTGTACCTTTTATGCTTCTGATATTGCTCCAGGCCATACCACTTGATGTAGTGGGCTTAGCCCTTTCTGCTTTTCTCGAGCAGCAGTTGGTGTCCTAAACATCGCTCCTGCTATACCCAAACACGCTGTTCTTTCGGTTTTTTTTTGACAATCTGAATAACAGTCCCCTTTTCTGTCGCATGCCACCGTAGTAACGCTGCGTATGTAATGATGGGTCTCATCATTATATAGTATATACTCATTTTTTATGAGAGTCCTGATTATCTGCTGTACTGTTACAATCAAACCCTACTTTCTTACTACTTAGCACCTTTTTTTCATCTTTCTTCTCCTGATAAATTTGGCAGATTAATGACTTTGTTTTCCATCTTGCGTTTACTTACATAGGACGTCCAGCACGTCTTGGATAATTACGAAGGTGCTCATTATTTTTTTTGAATAAGATTACCGGATCACTACCATATGCTTCGACTATTGTTGAATAATGACAAGCAACTTATTGACTATAGAAGATAACATTCATCCTTGTGAGCCCCTGTTAACTTTGTTACTTTCGTTTGTAAGGGAGTAGTTATTCTTTTGCGCCTGGGATCGTATCCGGGATCCACTCACAGATGGGTTGGGCGATCCCTCTGGTCCGTGTCAATTCATAGAGAGCATTTTGTAGAGCGAAGGTCTAAAGGCCGCAACAGTTACATTAGCAATTTGCTAATACTGGCCATAAAGTTGTTGAGGAACAAGTTCTTTAATTTTCCTGCCTGGTAGACCTAGGATCATTTTCCAGCAAGTTGGAATACATCTTCATGTTATGCTGGCACTGAAGAGAGATATTAGATAAAGCAGTAATAGATCCAGTGATATTTGAAAAAAAACGGATATACTCCTTCAGAATATTTAACAGGTTAAAGTGACAACCCATTTTACTGCATTGGGTGAGATGCTGTTGGCGTATGCTAATGCCCTATGCTCTTTTTAGCTCGATATCATTATTTCTACTGAGTTAATTTTTCAATTGTAGATTATTGGAGAAGTATGTCCGTGCTTACCATGTAAGATCTAAGTCAACGTATGAAAGGCAACATATAATTTCCACAAGTTCTTCTTGATTTATAAAGTGAAATCCTTTAGGAGCATCACCAAATTTACTATACCACAAAATCTCTTCAGCACTTTGTCCTTGCAGTTTATATTAAAAAGCATCATCATCTTTGATTTTTCAGCTGGGATACCGTAAATAATTTGCATATCTTTATTCCTAAATTCCCTAAAAATGTATTTTTAGGCTATTATACGTAAAATTTTGGTTATAGGTCAATCGTTGGATGATAAACGACCATTTCTACTTGGAAGCGAAGCTGAAGAACTTCACAGAAAACAACTGGCTATTGAGCAAGAGGTATTTATTTTAGCAACGTATTTATACTACCCGATTGTTAATGCAGATAAGATATTTTTGTGCAATATACTTATTGAATTGAATTAAATCGTATCATGAGAACTGTTAAATTTTTCCTGCATTTCATCCAAATTATACTACATAAAATTCTTTGTACTAGATCAAATTTTTGAAAGAACAACAGCAGAAAGAAGCAGCAGCCCCATTTTACATCAGAGAGATTCCCAATAAGCCGCCTCCGCCCTATACGCCGCCGTCGAAAACAAAACCACCAAAATCATCGACTATTATCCCTAGTTCAAAAGAAGAGGTTGAGCAAATAACCGAGTACTCGGCTAAAATTTTATATAACGCCTATCGTTCCAAAAACCTGGAAAAGATAAACATATCGGAGAACACACTAAACCTAATTGCTAAAAATATTGATAAAAGGTAAGTGAACTTGATATATTTAAACTATTATATGGGGTAGTCCTAGACACAAACAACACACCATCACCACTCAAAATAATTTAAAAGTAATGCCTCAATGTATAATATTGGATAGGATTGATCACAAAAATGTTAAACAAAAAAAATCGAATCACGACTTCACAAAGATATAGATGATATAGATGATAATCACACAAGATCACAAAGATCACAAAGATATAGATGATAAAGATATAGATGGATGGCACTCACTAAGTTTGATTTCGGTATTCGTTCACCCCGGCCGGGAACCATTTAAGCACAATGCCCCGCGCTTTAGTCAATATAATTATTTCCGTTGTTTTGATTGGTCTAGACCTGGCGCAGGTACGTTTTGCTGCACTTGACTGAAACGTGGTGCAATATGCCAAATCCCCTTCAGCGCCCGAGTCGAGACCGAACACAGGTGCGTTTTGCTATGAGGCTTACTGAAACGCGGTACATTATGCCTTGCCTCGTTTCGTACTGGTTGTACGACGAACATTTTATAAGAACAAATAAAAATATATGTACGAAAAAAACAAATATATTAGTGCCTTTCACTGAAAATAATTATTAATAAAACATGTCATTATAAGATATATACCTATATAGGTATACAACAAAGTGCCTTTCACTGAAAATAATTAAAAATGAAACAGAATATTCTAAGATCTAATAAGTAGTAGATATGTTGATGATTTGCAGTTTCTATATAAATTAGTGAACAACTTAATCGACTTGCCAGAATTATTACAAGAACTGAACTTTCACATACCTCGCATATCAGCCAGAAACTCACAAACATTTTACCTACCTAGACCAAGGACTAACATTAACAAATTTTCTCCACTACGCAGAGCCTGTAACACATATAATTCTGTTCAGGGTCAATGTGACTTTTATTTAACTGTAGCATAGCAGATATCAAAAAAGTACACTATTCTTAGTGAAACTTTGTTTTTTTTTTCTTTACTTTTCACATTGTTTTTCTTTTTAAGCATTTCCTTATTGTTATTGATTGTAAATGTATTTTTTTTTCATTCAGTAATTGGATGTATTTCTGTTGAATGGTGTAAATAAAATGAAATAAAATAAAATAAATAAAATGTTTACGATCTAATGACCTGTACCATGCGATTTTGCATTTGGCAAATTTTGTTTAACATTAGTAGCCAAGTTACGCTTTCGTTTGATCGCAGGCCGTGTGTCACTCGAAGGTGGACGTCTACATGGCAACCTTCTGCTACCTCTTGTTACTCCAGCTTTTCTTCTGGCGAGTGCGGTAGGCTGAACATGTATCGCTGCTCCTGATCGCTGTCTTAAAGGAATATTCGTTCCGATGGTACTCAGAAATACGTCCCAACTTGCTCTGCTCTTAACCTTATCCAATATTTTCAAACATCGGTTAACAATTAAAGAAGCAGTACCAAATTTTTGTTTTTTTATTTTTAGTTCGTCAACTAACATTGAGAAGGTACTGTCGCTAACATCGCCACTTGTAACATTTTCCATTATTATTTGTCAAGTTGTCATTTATATTTTCTGGATATTCAGGAACAATTGTCGAATTATCGATTATTTTATTATTTTTTGTCATTGGCGTGTAAAATTCTTCTTTGTTGGTCTTATCACCTAGTGCTAAGATTGCTATATGGAAACGGTCATCTGCAGTTGGCTCATTAATATCCAAGAAAAATAATAAACACCAACTGTGTTTGCACAAAGCACCCAATTTTCCACTTTCACAAGAACAATAGCCGATTTGTAAATCTACATCATAGAGCTCGTTACTCTTTTCACTTGGTACTTTAAAGCAATATTCGTTTTGTCGTGCAATCATCTCTTTTGAAAGGTATGATGCCTTATGCTTTAAGTGTAAGTCGATTTTTATCACAACGACCGTTGGCAAAATCTCTGAGACGTCTCACATAGTATTGTTCCATAATTGTTGATGAGAAATCAACGAGAGCAACGACATTATATGCTTTACATCTTCTAAGAACTATATCCTTGTACAATCGAACACTAATTTCGGAGAAATTATTCGTTTGATTTCCATGTGTTCTAGCATCACGGTAACACAGGGCCCAACTTTCTCGACGATTCCAGTAATTTGTTACATAAATTTTCCAATTTGGGTATTTAGCTGCGACTTCATTAGTAGTAGCTTCTTGGAAAGCAGATTCTGCTTTTAAATCTGAGGACGAGATTAATATCTGTTTGAAAAATTGGTACAGTACTGGACGATCTTCTTTAACAATCAAATGATTTTTGTCACAAAGCCACCTCCAAACAGCTTGCCCAATATGGAAAGTACAAAGCAGCAAATTCGCTGTGGGAAATACTTGATTCAGGGCTCTTCTTTCCTCCTCGCTATCGTCGGTCATAAAGAGCTTTGGTTCGCTTTGTCCACCAAATCCATTATTGCCTATAACATTTTTAACAAGGTGAAACTTTGATACATAATCTATAAAAGTTTGCGTCTTGGTTATTATAAGTGCTAATGGTACAGCTCCTGCAGCAGTAACTGTCAACATGAAGGTTATTGTATTATGTTCTGCATCGAAGGAGGCGGTACTGTCCACAAAAACAATATCTCCTGGGTTTTATAGGTCATTTGCTCTCTTCATTAAAGGGGTGACAATAACAATAGTGAATGGATTTGTTTGAACCTCTACAGTAATTCCCAATTTTCCATATTCATCTTGTTTTTCTTTCAGCTTCTAAAAAATACAAATACAAGATGCGAAAGAGCACAATGAAATTTTAAAATGTAATGTATAAGCTACTACTGTAAATATACCTCTAGGACACCAACACCATCACGTGGTCCTAGGTGTAGTTTTCTCCAACTGTCGTACCACTACCTGACTGTACGATATTTCGGATTCAATGATCCTTTAGTCAAATCCATTTCATCCATTTCAAGCTCTATTTTTGAAACATGATAATTGATAGCTTCTGTGATGCCTAATCCATTATCGAAAAACGATTCAAAAATTATTCTCGTATCGCGTGAAGCAGGCAATGCACCAAATATATCAGCACTGTCTATGCTATGGCTATGGTCGTTATTAATTGTAACAACAGCAGGTAAGTTATTCTGAAAAATATCTCAATTATAAAAGGTGTCCCTAATTAATTTCATCAGCTCTCTATTTCTAAGCTCATCGATATATTTTTTTTTTTATAATTAGGCAAATACATAATTTTTGGCTGAAATTGTTTTAAACTTACAAAGTCACTTTTTTAACTTAATGTAAATTTAAACCCGCTATGCAGTTTCATATCATCTAATAAAGCTTCTGACCAAAGCATGACCCCATGTAAGTTGTTGGTGGTTAAATATACATACACTCCTATTTAAAAAAAAAAATCAAAAAACTACTTAAAAAACTTACACTGCATTTTTTGCTTGGTTAGTAGCTTTATTAGATGCAAAGAAACACACATAGCGAGTTTAAAGATATAACTTTATTTTAAAGTAGTAATTTTTAAATTTTTTTCAAAAATAGGTGGATATACCACACCCTAATGGCTTGCCATATTTAGAAGCTTTATTTCATGCTAAGAAACACTCATAATGCGTTTGAAAGTGAAACTCTATTATTATTGAGTTTTTTTATTTTTTTTTGCTATAGTCAGCAGCTTTATTTATTGCTAAGAAGCCCTTAAAGCGAATTTGAAGGTACAACTCTAATTTTAGGATTTTTTTAAAAATGTTTTTAAAGGGATAATATATAAGGATATTTCACCCCAATGGCTTTTAAGGAGTTTTGAAAGTGTAACTCTATTCTAAATTTTTTTTTGTGGAAATTATTGGTAGATATCTTATTCCCAACGACTTGCAAGGCAAGAAGTTGCGCTTTGGTTGGAAACTTTATTAGATGCTAAGCAGCACATATTGCGAGTTAAAAAAATTGCTTTTAAATAGTATTATTTACCTTTATATGATGATTTCTTCTTTTAGTCACTTCCGTTATTAATTTAACAACAATAGAAATTTTAGCTTCACACTCCAAATTTTTCGACTTTCGGGAATTGCTTGTTTTCTTTCTGTAGCAAGCATGATGACAAACATAATCTTTTCTAAAAAAGATTGTTTCCTATAATAAACTCTGCATTATGCAAAAAAACATGCATTTAAAATATTATACTTATAAATATTCTTGAAAAAATTTAATAATAAACTGTGCAATTGTTTTAAATCGTTCTAGAACCGTCCTTTTTCCAAACTCCAAAAAAGCTGGTATGTTCGCAGAGGCGATCAGAAATTAGTCAGAGCCACTAACTAGTGTGATTGCAGTTTTCAAACCATTCCACTCTGTTTCGGGTCAATCAAATAGGCGCTGATTAGTTTCTGATGCCACTACGAACGAGCCTTATTTTATTACATTGTTATAATTTTTTACCTGTACGTATAATATGAGTCAATGCTGGCAGAGTACGTCGTACTATCCACTTTGTCGAGGTTATTTTTGAGAAGTCATTTATCCACCTATTGCATTATTCAATCGAATTTAACTAAAGATGTTAATACTAAAGTGCAATCTAAGGTAAAGGAGCAAAACCATAAGTTAACATATAAGAACTTGCAAAATTGACTGTGTACACGTAGATAAATAGTAGACAATAATAAAATGATCGATTTATACAATGTGTATATATTTTTCTTCACTGATAGCAGAACGCTTTTTATTTACGATGATTCGGATTAATTATTTTAAATAGTTTTTGCTAATTTTTTCAGGACAGCTAACTAAAAATCGTAGAAATATTAATTCTATTTTTGTGCAATAGTAGGACAGATTATTTTTTCTACTTACTTTTTTGTTTAATTTTTTGTCACTAATGCATAAATATAAAGCTAAAAAGGAAGGGTAACTTACTAATATTGCAATTAAATTCATAAAAATATAAAAAAGATAATAATTTAATTTCCGCCAGATCTTTATTTGCAATTATCTCGAAATATATATAACATCTTTAATTTTTTAGTTGCTACAAGTATGTCTTTGACCTTTGCAAGGAAATAGCCCAAGAATATTACAGCCAATTCAGTACCAATGGCCCCTCGTGGCTACAAGTAGATGCCAAACCAGCACAGGCTCATATCAACACACCTGATGTAGAGGCTCTGAAAAAGTTTTTGAATTCGAAACTGTTGATCTTGTTCGAATTTGAAAAAGCTGCCACCAAGCGAGAAAATGCAATAACCAAGTGGTCGAAGAAGAAAAGAGATCATGTAGATGAACCGCTGCTTCAGGTAAGCCTACATTTTGGAATGATATAATCATATTTTAATTCTTCTCTTATTATATACAGGGTGAGGACTCTTAACTGATATAAATTCGCTAGAAAAAACATTTCAGAAAAACGCAAAAACAGGTTACTAAGAGTTTTTAAAGCCTAAAAATCCGTAAAAAAAATGTGTTTAACCTTTCCAAAAGGGTGAGACCTAAACCCCGGAATAATGAGTGTATCAGCTGTACCCTGTGCTTAATTAATAAATAAAACACACCATTTTTCGTATTCAGCGTACAATTAAACTTATAGTTTAGTAATAATAAACTTATACTTTAATTGTACACTGAATACAAAAAGTGGGGTGTTTTATTTATTAAACCCCGGATCTCTACTTAATATTTTTTTTTTAATGGGATGATGCCACTTGTGGCACCTAGTTCAAGAGCTCTTTTGAAAAGGAAATTAACGATGTACTTTTCTTTTTGAAACATATTAACCCTTGACTTAAATTGGAAAAAAATGTTTAGAGGTATTAAAATTAAGAAAAAATATATCTCAAAGTTAAATACGTATTTTATTTATCTTGAGAAAGTAATAAATTGCCAAAAAATGGCCTTAGTCGTCTCATAAGAGGTCAGATCGGGAATCACGCCATATATTTTAAAAAGTGGAGTGATAACTCTTGTACTACTTTGCAGGAAATCTAGTTTAAAATCGAGGTTGATAGCACATCTTGTTCGTCATTAACTAATTTAATAAAAAATCAAATTTCTTTTGAAATTTTTAAATTAAGTTGAAACATTTTTGGTGCTGTTATTTTTTAACTTTTAAAAGATTATGAAAAGTAATAATATGATTAATATAAACATTTAAAAAAAAAACTATTTATTACTTAACCAACTGTTTAAAATAAAAATCAGTTACTTCCAAAGTCCTAAAAGATGATAAAATTCTGTTTGTAAAGTTCCTAAAACATTCGGTCTAATTAATTGAATTTCGTTTCTGGTACTGCATTTTAGATCTTCACTATTTCTGGGTATTGTAGCATAGGCTTTACTTTTAACGTAATCGTAAAAGATCAAATGATAAGTAAGGTCAGGTAACCTTGCTGAATATTCGTCCCTCTCTGTCCAATAGTCGTATATTAACAGCATTAAGAGGAGTGGGCATCATTTAAATCAATAGGCAACTGCGCCTCAAGTTAACATTGATTGTTTACAAATACGTCTCTCGAAGTTTAATAATTTTTAGTCTAAGGAGGCATATTTAAATTGTACTTTTACTTTCAATCATCTTAAGCCAAAATATCCTTTTAGTCTGGTGATTTTAAAGTAATTTTTATGTCACTTTTATGCATATCTTGGCGTTTTGCTGTTGGAGTGTGAACTTTGTACCCTTAATACACTGGTACGCTTTCGCTGTGTCGATCACAGCAAACTTCGAGGCAGAGGCTTGGCGATGTTGCCGTTGTGACGTTTTTATACTTACAATATTGCACAATTACAAAATGGATATTGTTGGATGCTTGGATGTTGTAAAAATAAGATTTCGCCTTCTTGCTTTGTTTGCAAAAAATGTTTTAATATACACACATCAAAATGGTCTAGGGAACACATACAAATATGTTAATATTTTTGAGAAGATTGGAAAAAAGTTAATTATTGCAATTTTTTTACATTATTCGAATAAAATAACAATATAATTATTAGCTTTTTTTTGTACATTATAATTTACTCAATAAAATAATATAAAAATAATACAAATTAAACTAGTAGCCAGATGGTACACCTCTATTATTAATAACACTTTGGCATCGCCTAGGCATACTTAAAATTAAATTATTAATTAATTCTTGGGGCAACTCCTCCCTAACATGTGTCACAGCAAGACGAAGCTCCAGAGCGCTTTGAAAAAAGTCAAATCGTTGAAGAAGTTGCCTTTTTAAGCAATCCCAAACATGCTCAATTGGATTAAGGTCCGGTGAGGTAGAGGGCCAGGGTAGAAGATTGATTTGATTTTCCTCAATAGCGATTCGTACAAGCCGTGCTTGATGTGGTGGGGCATTATCTTGTTGCAACAACGAATTTGGGCCCATTTCGCGTAAATATGGAACAATTACAGGCAGTAGTATATTATCCCTATAACTTATTCCAGTCATTGTATTTTCCACAAAAATGAGGTTCGTTTTTCCGTCAAGTCTAATGCCACCCCAAAACATTAGTGATCCACCACGTTGCCTTACTACTTCCCGGGCATGACGCAAACGACTTTCATTTCCTTCCTGTCTCCAGACACGAATTCTACCAGAATCAGGATAAAATGAAAATCGAGACTCATCCGTAAAAAGAACTGTGGCTCATCTTTCTTGATTCCAATTAACATGTTCTTGGCAGCACGTTAATCCTGCACCTCGATTTCCTAAAGTTAACCGAGGAACCCTTAGGGGTCTTCTGGCATGAAGTCCTCTCTCATGCAAACGGTTTCTAATAGTTTGACCTGAAACCTCGACGTTATGCACTTGTGAGAGCTGCTGAATCAAAACCGAGGCTGTTACCGTGGGATTTCTTTGAGCTTGCAAAGTTATAAAACGTTCTTGGGCAGGTGTGGTAACTCGCGACGAGCCTTGATGCCGTTCTCTAACATCATTTGTCTCTCTATATCTTGTCCACAAACGGTTAATTATACTGGGAGATGTATCTAAAGCTCTTTGACTTGTTCCTGCCTCAAGCATGTCGACTGCTCTTAGCATTTCCTCTCGAGTTAAATGTCGTCTTTCCATTTTATTGAATAAAAACTAAATCACAATTGTTCGGTTGGAACCACAGAAAATGCGATATTGCGTTAGAATTTAAAAATTATAATCTGCGTTTTCGACAAAATGTGAAAGTAGCAAAAAACGCTGTTCTGGCATGATTTTTTGTACCCAAATATTTATTTTACTTCATTGGTATCTTAATATTAAAGGTAGTATCTATTCCGTATGAAAATATAAATATATAAAAATTTATAAGGCGAAAAAAACTATTTTTCTAAGTGTTCCTTAGACCATTTTGATGTGTATATATCACAAAAGATGTGTTATGAAGAATCGTAACAAATTTCAATTGATAAGAGATCATATCTTGATCTGCTGTGCTGGACAATCTCCTAATATGGAAAGCAGTGATGAAGTCAGCATTTTGGATCAAACTATATATGACATAATTGAAGATTCTGAGGCAAAAGATAAATTTTTGGATAGGATTGTTCAGGATAAAAATAGATCCATTCAGGAGGCTTTATTGATTGAATCTGATTTAACTAACCTCGTAGCAGAACAGAAAAATAACATATTGTGATAACGGGAGGTTTTATTATATTTTATTAAAATAACTTTTTTCTCTCATGTCTAAAATAAGTCTATATTTTAATTTATTAATTTAGTACAAAGAATCCAAAATTGCTTAGCTAAACTATTACACATAAAACAATTATTAATAAACATATTTCTACATTATTTGACATACTTCTGGATATGAACCCTGACTAAGCTATTGACTAATACATGTATGGAATTATACTAACATAAAATATTACGTATGTAGGTACCTACTATATGTTAAAATATAAAATAATCTGATAAACTTAATTCTAAATAATATTATATAACTTAAAGCCTCTATTATTATATTACAGTGCAATGGTAATGGTGTTACAAATTACTTGGGTTTTTAATATCCAACCAAAATAAGCAATAATTCAATATTCATAAAAGGCGTTTATTATTAATTTCTTGTTATCAATCTTGAATATTCGATATATTTTTTTATTTAAATCTGTCGTAACATAAGTTTCTGGTAAATTTATCTATATAGTTAATTGATTATCAACGATGTCGTTAGAAAGTGACCGTTAATTAAAATTAAATTTACTAACATCCCCGATGACGTAAGTTTTGTAACGCTAGCTCGTAGACTATGGATATTCGATATTCTGTCGGGTGTGCCACAAGGAGTTATTTTGTCACCCGTTCTATTTATTATTTACACCATTGATATAATTCTCGCACCTAAATACTGTAAAACACAAGCATACGCGGATGACACACAAATCTATGTCTCTTTTGATTTGTTATAATCAAAAGAGGAAGAAATGGCTGATAAAATAAACGCTGATCTTCAGGTAATTAAAGAATTATCTGCTAAACATAATCTAAACTTAAATTCCGACAAAACTAAGCTATTATGTATTGGCAGCAAAATCAAAAGAAACTCTATTAAAAACAACTTAAAATTAAAAATAAATGATTTTTACATTAAAATTTGTATCCAGCGCAAAAAATCTTGGCTTAACTATCAACGAAGATCTCAAATTTAGTGCACACGTTCAGAATATAACAAGAAAAAGCTTCTGTGCGCTGAAATTATTATATAATTATCGGCACATTCTTAACTACTCGTTGAAAAAAAGCTTATCCGACACATTAGTACTCTCACATTTTAAGTATGGTGACTTTATATACGGGCCATGTTTTTCAGCTCTCGATAAACAAAAAATACAAAGGATACTGAACGCATGCTGTCGATAGATATATGGAATCAGGAAGCATGACCGTATTACTCATAAAATTGTAGAATCTAACTGGCTAAATATGGAAAGCCGTAGAAAACTACATCTTTCAAATTTTGTGTATAAGCTTCTCAATACCACTAACACCTCGAATACTCTTTTCTACCAAGAAAATGGGAAAATAATCAAGAGAAGCATATCTAACTTGTGTAATAACCTTACTTTATAATAGATTTGAAGAATTTATAAACAGGTATTGGCATTGTATGCTGAACTGGCCTAGGTTTTGAAATTATTTTACAATATAACTATCTACTTTTTAAAGAAAGTCTCTACCTGCTACTGGATAAAGCTATTATATTACGGTCTTTTGTATCGCACAATTTGTCGTGTGTATAATAATTCTTTAAGTAACTTTCTTTTTCTACAATGTGTGTGTACATTTAAAGAGCTATTCGCTAATAAATTGCATGATATTGTTTTCTTTTCACTTTAGAGGGATTGGGTAGGTTAAGTAAGAGTAACCACCGGCTAGACTTTGCGTCTCTTATATTCCTAATGAAATGTATGTATGATACTCAAAACTGTAAATTATTTGTTATTATTATTATTATTATTATTATTATTATTATTATTATTATTATTATTATTATTATTATTATTATTATTTAATTCGACCTATCTCTTGTTACAGCAACTGCTGGCAGAGGAACCTACATGGACCAACTTTGATTATGATGAAGCGCGACTAAAAGATCGTTTGACCAACGAAATTATGGATATTCTTCTTAAAGACTGTGCACAGGCGGTTAAAAAGGCTTTAGTCAAAAAATTTGAATGCGAGTGATATTCTCTGGGTTCAGTGCTTTGTAAATAATAGGCCTAAAGATAATTATTGGTAATAGAGACTTAAGTTAATTTTTAAATTTGCTACGAAATCTTTCTGAAGGTAAACTTTTAATTATTATTGATCAATGTTTGTCATTCTTTCCAATGGATCTCTGGTTCCAACTAAATGTTATTAATAAAATGTTATGTTTTTATAAAACTGCACGATATATTTATATTTTGTTTTTATAAAACTAAAGCACTGATTATGTACAATCTATTTTGATTCTAATTTCATAAGTAAATATACGTTTTACGATTATCGTTCACGAATTAAATATCTAAGGAAGTTAAAATATTTAAAAGTGTAAGGACTGGCATCTCTCTAACCCATCTCATCCTATGTCATCACAACTCACCCCCGATTCCATTCATCAGAATTTTATTTTGAGAACGGTACAGTGTAAAAAGGAGAGAACTTAAAATTGATTCCTATGGTAGGTCAGACAATAGTTCTAGGTTACGAGAATTCTCCTCAATTCTTAAGTATTTAAGTAAAGAACAACAATAACAAGCGAGCTTTTTCAACTATTTAAAAATGATTACTTCTCTCTAGCAAAGTTTACCAAATGAGGAAGAATTGGGTGATAAGTGAAGAGTACAAAAGCCGTATCGTCATTTATTGGACATCATTTTCTTTTTTAGTTGTATAGATATAGTGTGTCCCACTTAAGGGTTTTGACCACTTTAAAATTTTTGTTTCTTGACCAATTTTCAAAAACTTTTTTTGTTGGATAGATGGTCAAAAATGGCACTTATGAGCCAAGTTCTACATTTAGAGATAGCAGGCCATGGCTTACTGTATTCAAGTTTGAAGTGCGAAAAATCAAAAGTAGTATTAGCGATATTTATTTTTTTTAAATGGTACTGGATTATTGTTCAGGACCACTTAAAACATAAGTGTACCAAATTTGGTTATGATAGTATACAGGGTGTTGAAATAAATTGGAGTAAAATTTTTAAAAGGCGCAATAACATTCTTAAACAAACATTTTTTAAATTTTTGACTAATTGGCATGCGTCTTGAGAAGACGAAGGTTGGAAATATCCTTCAATAAACAACAATCAATCATATTATCATACTATTTTGGGCTTCACAATAATACAACTTCATTTATACATTTTTTAGTTTTATTTCATTGTTAGGTTGCAATTCACACTTCACTAGTTACTTAATAATGTAATGTAGGCTAAGCAGCAAAAACTGAAAACAATTACCTTAAAGAATTACCTAACACCAAAGATAATAATACTACTAGTATTTTATCTTTGCTAACACTCACATTTAAAAATTAATGGCACAAAACTAAATATTAGTTCCTTCAATATGTCCTCCATTAATTCTTATACATTTTTCTATGCGTCTTCTGTTGTTTACTACCACTCTTCTTAACTGTACCCTGCTTATTTCATTACACTCTTGTCTAATGCTCTCACAAAGATCATGTAGAGTTTGCGGTCTTGATTTGTACACTTTGTTTTTAAGGGTTCCCCAAAGAAAAAAATCTAAGCGAGAAAGGTCGGGGAAACGTGCTAGCCACTGAATTAATGGACTGTTTCGTCCTATCCATCGATTCGGATAATTCTGATTTAGCCAATTCCGCACTACCACTGCATTGTGGATAAGCGCACCGTCAAATTGTATGTGTAAGTTTCTTG
Organism: Anthonomus grandis grandis; assembly: GCF_022605725.1. Classification (NCBI taxonomy): domain Eukaryota; kingdom Metazoa; phylum Arthropoda; class Insecta; order Coleoptera; family Curculionidae; genus Anthonomus; species Anthonomus grandis. The sequence goes on from NC_065548.1 coordinate 47,709,502, forward strand.
TTTCGGCTAACGGAAAATCATCGATTACGTCAATAAAATCACCTTCCAGGAATCGAAGAAAATTAAGTCCATTTAGATTTTCATTAAAGAAAAACGGCCCGATTATACGTTCGTTCATGATACCGCACCATATGTTAATTTTCTGCGAATACTGCCTTTTACATTGTATCACCCAATGGGGACTTACGTTACTCCACATTCTAATAGTTTGATTGAGATGACACAATGCCGTTTGTAGTAAATGTTGCCTCATCGGTCTATAAAGTAATTTTCAAAAATGTAGGGTTAGCCAAATACTCGCCTTGTAACCACAAACAATATTCCATCCTGCGTTCTTCATCCCCGTGTTCCAAAGTGTGAAGGAATATAGGCTTGAAAGGCTTCTTGTTATTTTTCTTTAAACACCTCCATATGCTTTAATTTTTGGAAATATAAGTTGGCACTAGCAACTCTAATGCTAGATTGCGGATTAACATTAAAGTATTCAAGAATTATTTGGTTATTATTATTTGCTCGATTACGATGTAAATAAGGACGTACTCCTCCTACTGAACCAGACTGATCAAACCCGTAGTTTATTGTAGCTATTGTTGAATGGTGGATGTTTTTCCGCCGCAGCTTCACAGAGAAATGTTCTAACTCCATCGCCAACTAGCCGCACGACTTCAACTCTTTCGTTTAAATTATAATCACCCATAATTGTTCGACAAGCAGTCAAAATGAACTAAATGCATGAAAACTTTGACATACTGTCAGGAACATTTTCTTTCATAGCATACTTGGGTAAAATTCCCACAAAATAATCAGACACAAGAATCTTTGGAATTTAACAAACAAACTCATAAAAAAACAAACAAATTGAGCCCAAAATAGTATGATAATATGATCGATTGTTGTTTATTGAAGGATATTTCCAACCTTTGTCTTCTCAAGACGCATGCCAATTAGTCAAAAATTTTTGTTTAAGAATGTTATTGCGCCTTTTAAAAATTTTACTCCAATTTATTTCAACACCCTGTATACTATCATAACCAAATTTGGTACACTTATGTTTTAAGTGGTCCTGAACAATAATCCAGTACCATTTTAAAAAAATAAATATTGCTAATACTACTTTTGATTTTTCGCACTTCAAACTTGAATACAGTAAGCCATGGCCTGCTATCTCTAAATGTAGAACTTGGCTCATAAGTGCCATTTTTGACCATCTATCCAACAAAAAAAGTTTTTGAAAATTGGTCAAGAAACAAAAATTTTAGAGGGGTGGCTAACCCTTAAATGGGACACACTGTATATCATTAAAATTAATATTAATTAGTTACCATGCCATCCTGGAAATGATAATTGGTTCTCTGAGTACTTCATAAGTTGACCAGTAGTCTTTGAAGTTGGGTAATATCTGCATGGTCGTCAGTAATCTTACACCCAAAAAGACTTTAATTTCTTTGTTTATTTGATAAACAATGTGAACAATCAGATCTTTAGGAAGCAGATTTAAAAAACAGTGTAGGTGTTTCAATAGTAGATTTGATCCGGACTCTTAAAACCTCCTTAGTTTGTTAACGTTCACTGGATCGTTGGTTCAATAAAAAGACCGAAATATATATATATATATATCTTTTAAAAATGCTAATGAGATTTCGTCGTCAATTTCCCACTCTATTTGAAGGAATTTAGTTTTTTGTTTTCAGTAAAATTGTCAAAAATTACATTGATATTCTCGATATTAAAAAGTTCCTCATTTCTATCAATATTTTCTTGAATAATAGGAACACGTGCATCATCTTTAAAGAAACTTCAACTCAACTTTGAAATGTGATTTCCGTTCCTAACCAGAAGACCTCAAAAAGTTATGAAATGTGAATCTAATTTGGTCTTTTTTAATAGGCTATATGTATATTTTGTAGTTTAATAAATTAAGTGATTTTTTGGAACAATAAGCACCTTAAATTTAAAAAAATATCGTTAAAAGGCTAATAAGCCTAACTCTCTAATGACTGAAGTTCTTATCTTTGATTTCAGATCTGGCTACAGGATAATTCCTTATAGGAATATCCATGCTACTCTAGTAAAGGATTATCTCTGGTAATAAACAAAATTAGTTAAATTTATCCGATGTCTATTTAATTTTTTTGACAGGTTAATTTCAGTCTAAGTACTACTTAAATATATCTGTCACTCGCTGACGCAAGCATTTTTTTAAAATTATATTGTTCCATTAAATGGCTTTTTTCTATAGGTGTTAGTTAATTGTAGATTAATTATTGTTACTTTTAGATGATGTAATAATAGATCTCTATGTACAGTTTTCGTATGTTTTTTAAAAAATAAAGTATTTTTTGTAATAAAGTATACACTATTATTGTCACCTGCAACTAATATTGGATTTTCTCTTGGATAAATCAAGGTAAGAAACAAGTAAGGAAGCTGTATCGCACCATGTAGGCATTTTCTAAGAAACACAATTTGTATATCAACTAATTACAAATTAAATTACTTTGTAACTTTGCTATTTCTGTATAGTGTGGTAAAAACTGAGTCTAATGATTGAAACAACATTTCATTTACATTTGAAGAACAAAATCTAAATAGTAAAACTTGCTTTATTATTATACATTTAACATAAAACGTCGGGAACACACTTATTGTCAACGTCAAAAACACTAACCTAACTCGCCTTGACCACAGCATAAAGAAACCAGCAGTCGCACTTTAATAAAAATACATTGGCTTGAATAAGCGAGTTCGGTGCATGTGTACTAACGCAGACGCGGCATATTTGCTTATAGTAGGGATGCCGCTGACACTCGCTACGGTCCACGCGGCTTTTGCCTTGGCTAGAGCCGGACTTAAACATTTTTTTAGGAAATTATTATCTTGTAAAATTAGGTATAAGGTAATTAGGTATGTACCATCAATTTAAGAGACCATTCTTTGAGTAATTTTAAAACAAAAAGGTCATATAAATATATGTCTAGAAATTCTTCGTTCTCAATATACAGGGTGTTAAAATTTAACAACTAAAATATACGCCACTGACTTTTGTGCAATTTTTATTATGTTCTGTAGATTATACAAATAAAACTTTTTTGTCTCTTGAATTTTTTTCGTATCTTGCTTAGTTAATAATAAATTCGAAAAGAAACTTTTCCCCAAATTCCTTGTGTGATCCAGGGATATGCAATTAAGTGGCCTTTTTTTTTCTCAAAAAATAAGCGAGATACGAAAAAGTTGTATTTGTATTTGGGTAAATCAAATAAGATATTAAAAATGGCACAAAATTCAGGTGCCCCAATTTTTTTGCCACAAATATTTCTTCAGGTCCCGTTCGAGATTACACTGAACCTAATAAATTTAATCATGTTAGGGGTAAATTAGCTCCTTAATGTTATAAATAACACCGCCAGACAACTTGCGGACCTATGTTCATATGAACTTTTTGTCTTAAAATTACTCAAACAATCGCCTGTTAAATTATTTATGGTACATACTTAATTAACACCCTGTATAGTAACGCTTTTAGATTAACATCTGACTACATAGTAGTTTAAGGATTTAAACTAATTATACAAATAAAGTAATATTTCAAAACAAATAGAAACTCTTAGGCCAATAAATAAAGGCAAATATTTGGCAACAATTCTAACATCTGCGAATTTTTGTTATATTATTAAGTACCAACTAAAGTAAAAGTATACAATTTTGCAACTCTTTTAAATATGGCAACACTGTTAAAATGGCAGAAATATAAATAATTTCCTTAAAAGACCAAAAAAAAAATATTACATTGCTGCAACTTTAATTGATGCTTAATTATGTTTAAGCAATTAATTAATTTAAGCCATACAGCCATATTTGCAGCTATTAAAAACTTTGGCAAAGTCAATTATTTTGCTTCATTAATAATTTTTGACATACCCCTCTTTTAATACAAAAGTTTTTATAAAAAACGCTACGCTTTGTAAAAACGCTATCAAAATAGTCACTAAGTACGGCGCTGAACTAGGCGATACACCTATGAACGCAGTTCGGTAAACAGTGAGCTCGGCATCCGGAGAACATGGCTGCGGCGTGGCTAAGGATGCTATTAGTTCGCTTACATTATTTTTTGAGCGGAGTGCGACTGCTGGTTTCTTTATGCTGTGCCTTGACTGTCGTTTAATTGTTTCCAAGGTAAAAAATGACTAAACAATTAAAACTGAATGAATTGTCAGGAAGCGCGTCCTTGTTAAAACCCGATGGAACAGTTTCAAAATATTTAGAATTATCTTCATTGTTTTTACCCAAAGAGACCAATAATTTTAGGAGAATACTGACAGTCAAAGCAAGCAAGTATACAAATTCTAGAAAATTAGAACTACAGGGATTTACAATAATATAACCTAAATAACCTAAATTGGGGCCAAAGTGGGGCTCTCGAACAAGATGAACTACTTAAGAACTAAACACTATAGATGAAAATAATAAACCAAACGTAAGTAGAACCCTAAAGAAACCCTACGAATCATCTTTAAATATAGAATATTATTAAAATTGTACAAAAACTAGCAGAATAATTAACGTATTTACATTTTCATAATACTGCTTTCCTCTCAAGTTTGATCGTCCCGATCAAACATGGGACCACCTGAGTCATGATAGGGCGCTAGCCGGACGATGTTTACAATTTTCATCTTCGTTGTCGGATGTCGCTGGATACGGTACACCACGTCGTTGATTCTGGTGATCACATTGAATGGACCTTCCCAATCCTTCTGGAGTTTTGGTGACTTCCCCTTGGTCCTCCGTGGATTGTATAACCAGACTTTATCCCAAGGATTAAAACTGGTAGAAATTGCTTTTATGTCATAAAGTGATTTCATTCTGTTACTTTCTAGATGAAGTTTATCCCGTGCTTGTCCGTGAACAATTTGTAAACGCTCTTGTAAATGGTCGACGTACTCCTCAAGGGTTTCAGACTTATGGGGTCTTCCAGTAATAATGTCCAAAGGTAAACGAAGTTCATCACCGTAGACAACTTTTGCCGGGCTTTTTCCAGTTGACTTGTGGATAGAAGAACGATATGCCAATAGGAATGGTTGTATACAGGTATCCCAGTCGGTTTGCTTAGAGTTTACCACCATCCTCAAATAGGTTTCAAATGTGCGGTTAAATCTTTCAACCATTCCATCAGACTGAGGGTGTAGTGGGATTGTACGGGTCTTATTGATTCCCAGCAACTGGCATATTTGTTGGAATATTTGTGACTCAAGGTTCCTTCCTTGGTCTGAATGTCTGGGAACTCTCTGGGTACACCAAATCGACAAATCCAGTTCTGGAACAGCACTTCAGCTACCGTCGTCGCTTCTTGGTTTGGAATCGGATAAACCTCGGGCCACTTACTAAAGTAATCCATAGCAACAAGAGCATATCGGTTTCCGGAGCTACTAGTAGGAAGGGGTCCTGCTACGTCTATGGCAATTCGTTCAAAGGGTGCACCAACAAGATACTGCATCATCTTTTCTCTTGTCCGGGTTCTTGGGCCCTTGCTTGACGAACACTGCTCACACTGTCGGCACCAGCGTTCAGCATCTTCATGATTGTTTAGCCAGTAAAACCGTTCTCTCACTTTTGCCAAGGTCTTACTAACTCCAAAATGTCCTCCGCCGACACAGCCATGAACAGCTTCAAGAACTTCCTGAATCCGTTTTCGAGGAAGGACTGTCAGGTATGTCTTTTCTTTGTTATCCCAGCGATTTCCCCTATCAGCGGCCTCAAATTGATTCAAATAGGTACTCCATGCTTCTTTGCCGTCGAATTTTGGTGGCTTTACTTTCATCATTATTTGCATTCCAGGATCGGGATGAAGAGGAGTCCGTTTTACTTTCATCTCTCGTTCTTGGATATTTTTTTGTACTTACGCCAATTCTTCTTCTACCGTTGCTTCAAAGTTAGTCATTAATTGTTTCTGATTTTTCTCCAGATCTTCTTTAAGTTGTAAAACTCGTTCCTCTTGTTTTCTGTCTCGTTCCTCCTGCTCCTTTTTAATATTATCTTTTAAATTCAGTAAGTCATCTTTCATGGTTCGAATCAGGTCTTCATTTTCTTTCCTCAGGTCAGATGTAATTGTCTTAAGTAAATCTTCCTGTTTCTTGTCTCGCTCCTCTTGTTCTTCCCTCTGTTTACGGTCTCGTTTTTCTTGTTTGCGGTCTCGTTCTTCTTGTTCTTCCTTCTATTTACGGTCTCTTTCTTCTTGTTTGCGGTCTCGTTCTTCTTTTTCTTCCTTCTGTTTACGGTCTCGTTCTTCTTGTTCTTTCCTCTGCTTACGCTTTCGCTCTTCTTGTTCTACTTTTTGCTCGTCAAACTTCCTTAATAGCAGCTCCATCAATTTCTCGGTCTCCATCTTGGCCTGACTTCTTGTTAAAGGTATCCACTAAAATGAGCTTCCAAATATCCTTTACTTCTGACACCAATTGTAACGAAATTCGGGAACACACTTTTATTGTCAACGTCAAAAACACTAACCTCGCCTTGACTGTCGTTTAATTGTTTCCAAGGTAAAAACTGACTAAACAATTAAAACTGAATGAATTGTCACGAAGCGCATCCTTTTTAAAACCCGATGGAACAGTTTAGAAATATTTAGAATTATCTTCATTGTTTTTGCCCAAAGAGACCAATAATTTTAGGAGAATACTGACAGTCAAAGCAAGCAAGTATACAAATTCTAGAAAATTAGAACTACAGGGATTTACAATAATATAACCTAAGTAACCTAAATTTGGGCCAAAATGGGGCTCTCGAACAAGATGAACTACTTAAAAACTAAAAACTATAGATAAAAATAATAAACCAAACGTAGAACCTTAAAGTAGAACCCTAAAGAAACCCTACGAATCAACTTTAACTACAGAATACTAATAAAATTGTACAAAAACTAGGAGAATAATTAAGGTATTTACATTTTCATAATAATATGTTGTAATGATAGTGAAATATGATTCTTTATAATATTTTAATACATAATTTATAGATACCGGTTTATTGTTATATGATATTTTTTATCTTGTTTTACTAAACATCTTATAAATTTACAAAGTTCTATATTTTAACATCCTATAATAAAAATTCATGTAGAATCGTATTTATGTTCCTATTTTTCTTAATTATTTAAATTTGCATAAAATGCATAATAAATAAGCCTCCCTTAAATCAACTAAAGATGCAATTATTTATTTAATACTTTGCTTCCTTACATTAAAATATAAAGAATCCTATTAATAGTAAAAATTATTAATTTTTAATATTTTAATTTGTTTTTGCATCATTCATATCTAAAATCTATATTCACTCAGTTCTACGTGAAAATTCCTTTTTAAGAAACAGAACGCAACGTAGCGTTCTTTTTTATTATTTACATTAAGTCAACATCTCGAGGGCATTAAGACTCATTCTAATATTTGTTAAAGATAATATTTATGAGAGATGTTGTAGATGATATTATGTTGGGATGATTTTGTTTGGTGGAAATAATATTTTTGAAATTATATTTATTGCTTACCTGACAGTTATGATTTAACTATCTTAACAACCAAAACGCCTTTTTAAAAAATATTATTTTATTTGAAAATTAATTAATACAAATTACATGCTAATTGTCTTAGCAACTTCAATTGACTAACTCGATAATAAACAATGAAACAGTTTTGTTGTAATAAAATGCAGGGTCAGCAGCTAGTGGCTTCCATGGTTGTACAGGGTGGCTCGTCACATAACTCCTCCCTCCTAAAATTCAACTTCATGGGCTAGGGTGGAAGTTGAACATCTCCAACATTGGCAGCTTCTGGATTGGTCGATCTTTTCGAACATCTGGTATACAGGAACTTCTTGTAGCAGAAATAACTAGTTACAATTATTAATAATAAATAAATAAATATCGTCCATAAACTAGGGCTTCCAATTATTGATTGTTGTTCGATTAGGTGAAAGGGCGGATTTTGCAAAATTTGATGTTTTACAGCATGAAGTTCGTCCAATCTGATGTCGTCAAGGTGGATTTTGAAACTTGAAGATTTTTCTTCGAACGTTGGTTCCACGATTCTTGGAAGTATCATTGATTGGATGCTTACAATTGGCTTATCGATCAGGAACTTCGCTTGATTGGTAACAATTTCACAATTTTGAGGTACGTTAAAAAGGAAACTGCCTTTTAAACGAATTGACTCAATTTGTTTATTACAGTTGAGTTTAATGACCTCTTGATTAGGAAGAATTCCAATAAACTGATTGGATTCTTCGATGCGCAGAATCTTGGATTTGGTAGCAACTATTTGGACCTTTTTGCAGGTGGAAGTATTTTTATTCTCCAAAAGCAGGATCTCACAGGGTGCTTCGTCAGTAATATCTTCAAGTGTCATCTTCTGGCATATATATTGTTGTCTGGTAGCTTTCTTGCAAGGGTCGCTCGTGAAGGAATAGTATAGCTCATTTTTAAGCAAAAATTTATTTCGTGGTACAATCGCCTTAAATTGACTCCCATTAAATATTGGTGCAGAATATAAATGATAATATGTAAAAGTAAAAGGTTGCATAATTGGTATTTTTAGGAAATATGTTATTTTATTATTTACAATATAACATTCTATATCGATAAACTTTTGAATTAAAAATGTATTTTCTAATGTTACTGCAAAAGGTAACTTTTTATTATTTAATTGTTTTTCGAGTTTAAGGAGTTCATGATATAAATCTTTTGTTTTTATAATACTTGGATGCATCACATTTATTTTTGCAAAAGAGATAGAATTTTCAATATCTTGTAAAACAGAATTAATAACTTCATATAGGTTAATTAATTGGTCTAAATAATCTTTGATAACCAAATAATGTCCTTCAGATCCTAAAATCAATGAGTAAATATCATTCATTTTATTTTCCAATATTTTTTGATTATTTATAATTTTGCTTATTGTAACATTAAATTGATCAATAACATTTAAAGATATTTTATATTGATTATACAAGTTATTTGCTAATTTCTCTTGGTTTTGTTCTAATTGTTTTATTAACGTATCATACCGCTCTCCATCTGATGCATCTAAATTGCCACTAATTGATTTAAATATTGAGCCTAGTCCATTGATTAAACCTCTTTTTACTCTGACATTAGGTAATATTTCATGAAGCTTTATATCTACCTTATCTTTAATTAAACTTAAAATTTTTAGCTGATTAAGAGAATCATTTTTATAAAAATTCTTATCATTTTCTAATACTAAGGTTAAATTATTAGTTTTCTTATCTAGTTGTCCTATCTCTAAAATTAACGGATTAAGGTTAAAATAGTGTATTAGATTATAGCTTGATTCTTGAATTTTAGCAGATCCTAAATTTATTGGAATTAAGCCAGCATGGCTACTTAGGTTTCTAATTTCTATATCGTCGTTTCCTTGCATTCTCACGATGAACGTGAGCAATCTAAAAGAAATAAGATAATTGAAAATAAACAACTCTAGTCGTTGTTATCAAAGGAATAAGGTTTCTTACGCGGTCTTTTTAAATTATTCATGTGAATCTTTTTATCAAGTTCTGTGGAAACCGTTTTTTGAACATTATCAGTAGTTTTAAGAATTGTCGGTTTTTTAAAAACATTAGCGGTTTTTTGTCTTATGTGTTTTCTCACATATGCTTGCTGATCAGGTGCAAATATTTCAGGGTCGTCACGATTTTTATTGCGGGTTTCAATTACAGTTTCTTTATTATGATGTAATTTTTCGTTTATTTGGGAATAGAGCAATTTAACTTTTTCTTTATGCGAATTGACATAATCGTTAATCAATAGTTGATCAAGTTTTATATCAAAAGGACTATTTTCCGTAATATGGCCATTAACTATATCAATTGGTTTAAATTTTGTAGATGAGTGGATTGTATGATTATATGCGAGAACAGAGTAAATCATTTTTTTATTAGTGGGTGTCTTTAAAAATCCAGTGGTATTTAGAATTCGAATATGCTCTAAAATAGTTGAATGAAATCTTTCTATCATACCATTTGAATCAGGATGATTTGGACAAATGAAATGGATTTTAATTTTGTGTATATCAAGTAATTCTGAAATTAATGAATTTTTGAATTCGGTTCCATTATCGGTAATTATTTGTTTCGGTACAGAATGGTGGGAAAAGAAATTTAATAAACAATCAGCTACTTCAATAGATTCGGCTGTAGAAATTGGGTAAGCTTGCGCATATTTTGAAAAAGAATCAATTATAGTTAAATACTTGTTTTTTTCAACAGTAAAAACATCAATGTGGAGAATTTCAAATGGTCGATTAGCTGTCGGTGTAACATTCATTTTTACTTTGACTGGATGGCGTTCATATTTACATTGTTGACAGATTTCACAATCATTTATAAAAGTTTGTACAGAATGTTTTAAATCTAGCCAATAGTATTTTTCTTTAATCCTTCTTTCAGTTTCATCTATTCCTCGATGGTTTGTTTTTGATTCATGATAATTTTTTATAATTTCTTTTATATCGTCTTTGTGTGTGACATCTATTAATTTAGTTAAACAACGCTTTAATTTTAAAGATGGCCATTTAAACGTTTTTCTGATGACTTCACAAAAAGGTTCAAAAAACTCAGGATTTTCGAAATATAAGTGATATTGCAAGCCTGGCTTTACATAATCTTTTATAAAATTTATTATATCATTATCGAAATTATTTTGGGATATTTGTAAATTAATTCGTTTCTTTTTTTCAAACAAAATTTTAATTTTGGGAATTGCCGGGGAATGTAAAACAACAGATATTATTATTTGGTTTAACCCGTAATTAACTGGTGTCTCAACGATCGGTATACCTACAATAGGATTTTGTTCAGCATTGGTATGAACAGTGTCGTCATTTGCGTTATCGTCATTAGGAATATCAGGTTGCACTATATCGTCTGTGTTTTCGACGGGAAGATTTTCAGTGCCTTCGTTTGTTTGGGGGCATTGATCTGTGGGGTCATGTTGCACAATCATTGAAATATTGTCTTGGTCAGGGTTTTCATTTTCCGGGTTTAAATTTTCGGAATTTTGAAGAGACTGATTAAATTCCTCAATATATTTACTTAAATTAAAATTAGTATCCGTATCATTGGCGTGGATTTCTACACGTGAAAGGGCGTCGGCATTTGTATTTAGTTTACCCTTTTTATAATAAATCGTATAATTATATTCATCTAATTTAATTCGCCAACGTAGTAATTTTGATGAAGGATCCTTTAGTGAGAATAACCATTGTAAAGGTTTATGATCCGTAATTATGTTGAATTTTCGTCCGTAGAGATAAGGCCTAAAGTACTTCGTAGCCCAGACAATACAAAGAAGTTCTTTTTCTATGGTTGAATAATTGACCTCACTATCATTTAAAGTACGTGATGCATATGCGATTGGTAGGTCATTACCAATTGGTCCTTGAGAAAGCACAGCACCTAGTGCTATATTGCTTGCGTCCGTTGTTAAATTAAAGGGTTTGTTAAAATTTGGATATTGTAAAATAGGGTCGTTCATTAAAAGATTTTTACAGGTTTCAAAGCAATTTATAAATTCAGCGTTATGTTCTATAGTGGCTCCTTTTTTTAAACATTTGGTTAGAGGTTTAGTCAATTTAGCGAAATTATCAATGAATTTCCTGTAATAGCCTAATAATCCTAAAAATCCCTTAATTTGTTTAGTAGTTTTTGGAATAGGATAATTTTTAATGGCTTTAATTTTTTCGGGGTTGGGTTTGACACCTGAAGGGGTAACAATGTGTCCTAAATATCCTACTTCTTTTTTTAAAAAATCGGTTTTATCTAGCTGTAATTTGAAATTGGTTTCACGAAGACGTTGGAAAACGGCGCGTAATTTATCAATGTGTTCTTGTAAAGAGGTAGAGTAGACAATTATATCATCAAGGTAAACGGCACACTTTTCGTTTTGCATTCCACGAAAGACATTGTCCATTGCGCGTTGGAAGGTCGCGGGGGCATTTTTCAGGCCAAAAGGCATACGCAGAAATTCGTAGTGCCCATTCTCACAACTGAAAGCAGTTTTCGGAATGTCCTTTTCGTTCATTGGAATTTGGTGGAAACCACTCGCTAGATCGAGGGTTGAAAAATATTGACATTTACCTAGCTTATCGAGAAGATCTGTTATATTGGGTAGAGGATACCGCATATCGATGGTAATTTCATTCAGTTTTCTGAAGTCTATTACGCATCTCCATTTTTGTTTTCCGCTAGAGTCAATTTTTTTTGGTACTACCCAAATTGGTGAGGACCATGGGGATACACTGGGTCTTATAATATTTTGTTCCAACATCTTTTTTATTTGACGCTCAACTTCTTGTTTGTGAATAAAGGGATATCTGTATGTTTTCGAATAAATGGGTGTTTCATCTGTGGTTTTAATTTCGTGTTTTACCTGACTTGTGAACGTAAGAGGAGTATTTTCATCATAAAAAATATCAGAGTATTCTTTACATAATTTTAAAATTGCAAATTTTTCTTCTTGATTCATATGATCTGTTCTGATTAGTTTTTCCGGTTTAAAATTAGGAGATTTATTGGTAAAATTATCGATTAAGTTAAAATCAATGGATTCTAATTCTTTTCTTTCAAAGGGTTCAACTTTTATGGGTTCGGAAAAATCTAATAGAATTTGATCAGTAGAGCTATTTAAGATAGTGGTGAGGGCTATGCCATTCTTTGCAATAGAGAGACTTTCTGGGATTTCACAATTTCCTATTTTTTGATATGGAATAATGATTTCACCATTTTTGATTGATGTTTTAATTTTTATAACTTGTTCGCATCGGGGTTCTACACTTATTTGATTTAGGTTTCGTTTTGTGTTTTGGAAAAGTAATTTTATTTGAGCATAAGGAGTACGTAAGTAACCATTGCCAAAATCTAAATTTGTTTTTAAAATTTCAAGATTATCTACTCCTATAAGACCATCAAAAATGTCATGGAATTTAAATAAAAAGAATTTTAATTGTAAAGGTTCGGGTAAGTTAAAAATTCTGGATGTTGGTATAAGAGTACTAAATTTATGAGCTGACATTTCTTTTCCACGAGATACAATAAACGGGTCTTCTATTATATCCTTTTTGTAAAATTTGTTTGCCAAGTTAGGGTTAATGAAAGATCGAGATGAACCGCTATCAATTAAAAATTTTAAATTATGTTCTGGAAATATAATGTAGGGTAGTTTACTGGTAGTAATTAAATTAAAGCTTATTATAGGAGCTACTAAGGATTGGTCTCCTCTGGAGGCTGTTTTGTAAAATTTTCTAAAGTTTCGGGTTCTTGTTGATCGTCATATGCTTCATAGTGAAATTGGGAATTATTTTGATGAACCTCATCATCAAAAGTTGTGGGTTCTTTTGAATCGCAATAATAATTATCATCATAATCATCATAATATTGATTAGTCTCAGTATTATATAATTCTTCTGATACAAAATTACGAGGGCCTGAGGGCACAAAGTGATTTTGTCTAGTTTGGAAGTTTCGTTGTGATTGATTAGGGTTATAAGTTTGCATAGATTGATTATTTCTGGAATTATGGGAGAATTGTCTAGAAGTTATGCTCATAGGCGTCGGTCGAGGAAGATCTTTTTCTCTCATTTGATTTGGCCTAAAAACGTTTCGATTTTGGGGTGGTCTACCAAAAACTTGCGAGTTTGTTGGCAGAGGACGTTGAGGTAAAATTCTAGGGCGTATAGGAACTGGTTGAGATGGAAAAACATTTTGTCTCATAAATAGATCATGGGGTGTACTTGAGTTAAAATTATTATGATTATTTAAATTTGGTTGGATGTAGTTGGGTTGTTGTATAGATTTATTAAAACTTTGATTATACTGAGGTTTATTAATTTTATTATTATTCTGAAAGTATAAGCTATTGTTTTCTTGATTTACAAATTGAGAAGCTTCGGCTAGGGTTCTTGGCCGCATACACCGAATATTTGTCCCTAAAGGCTCTTTAAGACCTGATACAAAGGTTTTAAGTGCTAATTCTGAGTACATTGTACGTTTTAAATTTTTAGCAACATCTGTAATTTCATGACTATCAATATATGAACAAAGTAAATTCAATAAATGCAGTACCTTATCATAAAACTGATTGGGATTTTCATTTGAATTTTGCCTAAGCATAACAAGGTCGCGATTGAGGCAAGCCTCATCTCTTTGATCAGCAAAATTTCTTTCAAGAGTTAGTTTAAGATCATTCCAAGTACTTACATTTTGAATATTTACCACAATTTTAGCATTTCCAATTAATTTACCTATTAAGCAATTAAGTAAATAAACATTTTCAAATTTATTAGGATCCGTTTGATCATAAAAGTGCTTAATTAAAGTTTCACAGTTTACGAGATATCGGTTAAGATCATTAGGGTTCCCATCAAAATTCGGGACACAATTTAAATATTCTGGTTTAAAAGTGGGCATCCTAGTATTTAAATGTAAATTTTCTAAATTTAGATTATTATCTAATGGTGAGTCAACTGAAGAGATTTTAAGATTATTCAATACAACGCTTAATTCATCTATATTGGACATTAACTTGATGAGCTGTACTTACATAAAGGCGATGGTCATTTCTATAAGGGACAGTCTAATATTCTGCCTCCTTGCGTAATTAGATGATTTGTATCTAATCACCGATGAATCTCCAATAGTGGTCTTCTTGTTTCAGCAATTTTCGATAAATTCACTGCAGATACCTCCACCGAATTTTCATCAAGTTTCGTATAGTCCGATTAATCGTTAAAACGAACGTTCGATACACTAACCGATCTAACTCCGGACTATCCTACCGACTGCGCCATTTAACTATCTTAACAACCAAAACGCCTTTTTAAAAAATATTATTTTATTTGAAAATTAATTAATACAAATTACATGCTAATTGTCTTAGCAACTTCAATTGACTAACTCGATAATAAACAATGAAACAGTTTTGTTGTAATAAAATGCAGGGTCAGCAGCTAGTGGCTTCCATGGTTGTACAGGGTGGCTCGTCACATAACTTATGTTTACCAATATAACTTATAAGACTAAATTTGTTGTTTTTATCAAAATTCTAATTTGGAACAATATCTTGCCTTTATATATAAAGCTTGGAATAATAGACGGCATCAGGGAGATTTCTTGGTGATCTAGTTTTTTCATGAGAGAACTTATTGTAGTCTGAGCGTTTAAGCGATGTAGGAATAAAGCCACAATCTCCCAATAACAATTATCTTTACAAATATCCCAAACAATAACTTTTGAATAAATAATAATTTTTAATTTATGCAAGTCTTATCACTTCGAGTCGAATCAATATATCTATTCTCTTTTCGTTATCTCGCCCTGCGAAATATATTAAAGAATGTGCCGATTGCCTGAGTCATTCCAAAAACATCCGATCGGGTGAGTCATGCCGTTGAATGCTTTAAGTTACAGTGGTGGGTTAGGAAGGGTAGTACGTCATTATATTGTGATGGTCAGTATTTGCATTTAAGGTAATTAGGGAGAAAGAGTTTGAAGGCACATCTACTTATTATCACAACTTAAAATGAGTAAACTCAGATCATGTAAAATTCTAAAGGTCTAACAGCCCCATATTTTTTAGCCGATACACCAAAACTTAAGCTGCTTGTGTAATTGTCTAGTTTTCTCTCTCATTCAAAAGCACAGATTATGAGAGTCAAATGATTTGAATCCAAGAACATTAGAAAAAGCTTGGAGAGCCCTTCAACAAAGATAATTTGAAAGCATATTTTCTGATGAGATTAATGGCTTATTCGTTTCTTTATTCATTCATTTTACCATACTATCTGACTGCTGGGCAGTAGTCCTCGGTGTCTTAATTCGAAGCGTCTTACAAGTGTTCTGGAACAAGCCCGATTCAAAATTTCGTCCTTCTTGGTCTGAATGTAGCTTCAAAGTTCAACCAAATCAGCAGATCCGTTCTGTTATTAAAACGTCGGGACAATATAGGCTTCCTGATGTAGTAGAGAATCTGCTTCAACCCTTAAGCTGAAGTTATTCTCTGCTTCTAATGCGAGAAACGGACCAACACCGTCAATAGCAATCTTTTCAGAGGGCTTGGTCTGCGGCACATTTCGAAGCAGCACACACAACACCTGTCCTGCACCAGTCTCTTACGTCTGCCTTGGTTATTAACCCAGTAAAATCTTTCCCTCACTTTTCCCAAAGTCTTTGTTAATCCAAGCTATCCTCCTGACACCCTGGCATGGATTTCCTCTAGCAACTCCGAAGTCCGATAAATGTTGGACTTCAGAGACCTAAATAAGCAAAACAATTTGCCTTCTTTTCTATTTGTTGTCATAGTCAACTATTTTGCAGCGCAAGAGTTCATCTTCCAAAATTAGGGAACCCTATATAACTTGATAGGGAAAATACTTGGCAACTTCTTCTTACGTTGGCTTCTGCCCTTCCTTTTTCCAGGTTCGGACTTCTCTTATAAGAGGTATTTTTATAAGAGGACTACCTTTCTCTTCTACCCCGTAGCAATATTTGCAGTATGTCATCTGGATAGATTATTCTTAATAGGGCATTTGCATTGGATCATTTGGATTGCACCCTTGGATCCTCCCTGCTCAGTGTTCAGTGTCAAAGTTAACCGCCTGTAGCCTCTCTATCCATCTTTCACTTAACCCTTCGGATTTTGAAACTGAAGGAGTCATTTTAAATCTGAATAATTAGATCGCAGCACTAACATTCATTCTAGCGAGCGTTATCAAGCTCCGTCGCTTGAAGAGTGTCTTACTAAAATAGCTAATGAGTTTTGCTTCATACCATCCTGGATTTGAGACAGGCCGGCTCCTATTGCCGACTAGCCCACATTGCTAAGGTCGCTGTCCAGTACAAATTTTTATTTCAGGTAAGGGATAGCTCAGGATACGCGCCCTTGTCAGAGCCCCTTTTAGGTGATGGAAAGGTTCCTGACAGTCTTGAGACCATTGCAATTTTCGTTCTTCTATCAGCCTGGTCAATGGTTTTGTAATGTTAGCAAATCCCTCCACATAGGATCATCATGCTCATACTTGGGAACTAGCCAATCTTTGCCTTTGGGGACTTTTGCCTTCTCAGCCGCAAAGGCACCACGTTAAATTGCCATAGTTCAGCACCAACCGTGAAACCGTTTTTCTGGAGCTTCAGGCGACAACTTATTCGCCATTATCCACTTTTCAGCGTGAGAAAGATCTTAGATCCAGCTAGGGTGTTCAGAGTGTCATTAATTCGGGGAAGAGGACATCTGTCTTTTTAAGTCACGTTATTAAGTTGCCGGTAATTTTTACACACAATCTGAATCATTTTCTTTATTGATTTTGTGCTGAATATGTTGGTTCTCCCTTTCTTCCCAGAACAATCAAAAAGATCTCCATATCTGTGGACCAAATGCGTCAGCCTCCATCTTTGGCCTGGCCTGACCGGTGCCTGACGACGATATCAGCTCTTCTAATTTTTTCGGACTAGCTTTTCGGTTGGTGTCTACAGCTGCAACTTGTCGAAGTCCTGCTGAAACTACAGAGTAATGCCCTAATTCCGTGCGCTTTTTTAATAGCACAGAATAAAGATTGACATTCATTATCCTTACAGGAATACACATTCCAGCACGTACAAGGGTCTTTCCGACTGCTATCCCTTAGCTGCAGATTATACTACGTCGAGTCTTAAGATTGTTTTCGTTGCACCTGTACCCTGCACCACAGTGCGGAAGATTCTACTCAGACACGCATCGACAAAAAATACTGTTGGTATGATGCTGCAGCGACGAGACCGGGAAAGTATTTAATGGGACTTGCTGAATACAGGTTGACGATCGGCCTTCGGGATATAATTAGCACCTTCTGGACTGTGTCTTATGTGACCTGCTGTGTCACATTTCCAACACTCCAACTGCCAGTCCTGGTGGCTACGTCCTCCATTAACCTTCCTAATGATCCGCTTAACAAAGTCGTCCTGTTCCAGAATCACTTGCCGGACACGAGCCTGATCTTTGTTCGTGTTCTTGGCAGCTTCGAATTCAAGGGACCCTGTTAGTGCATCTACCAGTTTAGGTGGATGTGCTATTAATAAAGCCTGCCTCATTTTACCATCTGGATGGACTCCGCCCTTCAGAACTGCCTAAACTGCCAAACGTTTTATGATCCTTACCTAGACGTCTGGATATGCTAGTCAAACGTGTAATATCGGCTTCAAATTCTTACAAGAGCATTCTCGTCTAATCGCACCGATTTTATTCTTATGAACTACGAGTTGTAAGGAACTAAAAGACAATTTAAAAAATGTCGGGTCCAGTCCCTGAATATATTTTACATCCTATGAATACTTTAAAATAGTTATTAATACATCTATGTATGATGTGTAAGGAACAATAAATTATTCAAAACTAGAGACATAAAAAAATCCAACCGAAAAAAAACGGCAACAATAGAACATAATTACATGTATATCAATAGTACACACTAACAAATTATAATAGTTGAAAAGTAGTACCTTTTAAGTAATTAATCACATTTTTTGTTTTGCTGGTACAATTAAAACAAACAACAACAACAAAAAAGATTAAATAAAGAATAAAAACAAAGTTACTAAAAAAAATAGGGAAAAATAAAAACTTTGCATTTTTAACATAATTATTGGCTCAAAAGCTGCATCTTTAGATGTTTTTCGAAACCGGTTAAGACTAAGACTTTTAAGATGAGGCGAGAGTCCATTATACAAGCGAAAGATGTTATAATAAAAACTCTTTTCAAATATTGCAGTGGTATGTTCTGGTGGAGTTATTAAATTTCTAAACCTTACCTTTATATTGTGCACATCTGTCCTATAGCTAATTTTTTTTAAATGGTTAGGCGGTGTTTTGGTGATAATAATTTTGTGATAAAATACCAGAGAGTTCAGGTATCTGCTATCCTTTATGCTTAACCATTTACGATCCTTTGGTTTATGAGATACTGGTAATCCCTTTTTAATATCATAAATAAATCGCAAACAGGATTTATGAACTTTTTGAATTCGGAATTGGTCATTCTGGTCTATACAAGGCAGTTTTTTGCAGCAATTTAGCTTACAGCCCTTGCAACATTTGGCCAATATCGCTTTGACCAGCAGAAACAAAGTTGTCCAGGTCCTCGTCCTCCTAAAATAATGCCGTACCAGCTTTAGCATTTTAACCCTCTTTTGTCCGATTTATTTCCTTTCACTATCATTTTTCACGAATATTCAGTTCATTTCATGAATATTCAGACTGACGTCCAATTCACACTGCACACCTGACACCAATGTATCGTTTTTCCTGTTCGTTAGGTGTGAATTAAATACTCGAGGCACAAAAATAGTCAACTGATTTATTTTATACGTACACACTAAACACGCTCTATAAAAAAAAACAAAAAACTCAGCCGGGGAGGATGGCCTATCTGCCAAAATACTCCTGAACATGCCGGACATCTCTCTGAGTGTCCTTGTTGAAGCTATAAATGCATCATGGGTTATGGGCACCTTTCCCGCTTGCCTAAAATCTGCTAAGGTTATCCCAATTCATAAGACGGGCAGCCTCGCTAAACCATCAAACTTTAGACCAATATCCCTTCTGTCCACACTTTCAAAGATTATTGAAAAATTGGTTAAAAAACGTGTGATGTCTTATTTAAAATCAAAGATTATTCTTAGTGATTCTCAGTTTGGCTTTCAAGAAAATAAAAACACAAATGACGCAATGTTTAACTTTATGAGTGATGTCTACTGTCAGATTAACGGTGGTGGAGTTTCCGCTGCTGTGTTTTGTGACTTGTCGAAAGCCTTCGACTGCGTCAGTCACGAGGTTCTGCTGCGGAAGCTCTTCCACTATGGTTTTAGGGGCTTGGCGGCGAGTTGGTTTTGTTCATATCTAAAGGGTCGTCGTCAGAGAGTGTGTGTGGGGTCGGAGTATTCTGAATATCAATCTGTTGCCTGGGGAGAACCTCAAGGGTCGGTACTGGGACCAATACTTTTTCTCCTATATATTAATGACCTCGTCCGACTTAATATCCAGGGAAAATTCACGCTCTTTGCTGACGACACCACCGTTCTCTGGCATGGGTATGATACCGACTCTTTGAGAATAGCCATGTTGGCTGATCTTCAACTTATATATGAGTGGTTCAGGGCAAATTTACTATCATTAAATCCAGAGAAGACCAAACTAATTTGTTTTACAAATAATCGTAGTCTTAATAATATTCTTATTGCTAACTGCCCTGTCCCGCCTTATTCTAACAATAAGTTTTTGGGTCTGGTGATTGACAAGGAACTTAAGTTTGAGGACCATATACGGAGTCTCAGCAATAGGGTTTCTGCGGGTTGTTTTGCTGTTAGGGTAACCTGTCGGGAGCTTGGCATGGGGATTGGGAGAGCCGTGTACTTTTCCCTGATTGAGTCCCATCTCAGGTATGGTGTCTGCTTTTGAGGTAGTGCAAGCAACTATCTTCTACAGATGTTGTTTGTTCTACAGAAACGTGCTGTGCGTTATATATGCGGGATATCACCTAGGGAATCATGCCGACCATATTTTATCAGGGAGGGCATTCTTACAATCTACTGCCTATACATACAGGAGGTGGCATGCCTTATTTTCTCCAATCAATATAGGTTTGTCCTACAGAATCCACGATATGTCACTCGCCAGCGGAATAATTTGCGGCTTCCCGTTCCAACATCTGCCTTGGTAAAGAGATCAATTTTTTATGAAGGTATAAAAATCTTTAACCACCTCCCAGAAGACATTAGAGAGGCAAAATCTCCCATAAAATTTAAGTTTCTCTTGAGGAGATTTCTGAGTGGTCGAGCTTATTACTCTGTGGCTGAATATTTCAACCACAATCAGATTTTAATTAATTAAGGGAGACCTAGCTCTTTTCCTAACCTGTTTGTTTTAAATGTTTTTCTTTTTTTAACCCTAGATGTTGAACTGTACTTAGTTAAGAAAAGTTAGATATAGTTGATTTTATTAATTCAAAAAAAAAAATGTAAATTTTAACTGTTTAACTTTGATCCGTCATTGTAACTTGTATTTTTAAATATACTTTTAACCTTGTAACTCTGTCTCTTTAGGATTAGGTAAAGCTTTGTTTATAACAATTTTTTGTTCAAACAATAAAGCATATTTGAATTTGAAAAAATTTGAATTTGATCACTTAAGACATTAGAAATATTTATTTAGACTTTATTTATTTACTACTGCTTATGTCGATTTAAAAGTCGCGCCAATTGGCCTCCCACCGGCGACGCGGCTCCTAATATACTCGGCAGTTCACTGTTCCGGAAAATTCGCTAACTATCCACGTATCTTGAGAGATGTCGTGTGCTCGGTGGCGTCACTGCGATAATTTCAGAGTTACGAAGAACGGCTGAGATTTGCGGCGTTGCCAATATGTTTATAAAAGGGTTATTTGGAAAGGCATGTTGAAAATATTGTGGTATTATAAAATTTGATGGACTAAATTAAACTTAATCTGCCTCAAAATGTAAATAAAGACAGCTTCTGACATATCACGGCAGAACTTAAGTGTCAGTAAGGATGGTTGTTGTTCAATAGCATTTGAAACGAAAAAACTAAATAAATTTGAACTAAAAAAAAATAAAAAAATTTGATGAATGTCCTATTTGGGATAAATCCCCCTTCCCCAATTTTCGGTTTCATGACCAGGGGAGTTTTGAAAGTTATAGTCGTTTATATTTTTTAACATCTAACAATTCAATAATTTTTTAATAAAAAAAATTTCGCTCCTAAAGGTTTGCAACCATCTGAAATCGGTTTAGTTATTTATTATTCATTATAACAGAAAGTTTTATCTAAATTCTTTGGGAGGTGTTTATGTTTCTAACGTGTAATTCAATATTTTTTTATCAAAAAAATATTGCATATTATTACATATTTCGTTTTTAGAAGTTTGTAACTACTATAAATTGATTAAGTTATACATTGTTAATATCTAGACAAAAAATTATTAAAATCCATTGGGAATTTCAGGAAATACGGACATTATATTGATTAAATAACAGCGAGCGCGGACTATAAAGCTGTTGCTGGCAACCGACATATGCTGCGTTCTCGATTTGGTTGCTGGATACAGGATTTGGCCCACCTGGTACAGGCAAGATATCTCTCCTTCCTCCAGTCTTCTTGACTATAACTATTTTTCTAATTACATGCCTTAACCTCAAAAACTTTAGTTGAATGTTGAACATGAAAATAGAAATTTAATAAACAAAAATATCAAATTTTAAAATACAGGAAAATGCTTTTTCACTCCGTATGGAAGGAGCATAAAAACTTTTTTAAATATATTTCTTTTGCAGTTTTTGGAACAACGTAAGTACAAACCTAAACCATTAACTTCAAGTCCAAGTATTTTTCTGTATGAGGCAAAAAATTGTAGCAAAACATTTTAAATTATTCTATAAATATAAATTAATTTAAAATGTATCTAACTGCGTCTGAGACCCAGCAGCGCCTTTTCAGTTTTTATAATAATATTTAAACTACATGCTTTGATTTTATTAATTATAGCCAGCATAATGTGGGAAAATTTATTTAGATTTTTACATACAAGGTGACAATTTATAAGCTTAAAATGACCATATATTAGGAACGAAAAACTGAATAAAAAACGCTGAAAACATGATCTATAAAACAAAGTCAGAACAGAAACAGAAAAGAATGTTATCTTACCCTTACAGGCAATCGATTGGACAGGATGAAATACACCCCTAAAAACATAAATAAAAAGGAAAGAAAGAAAGAAAGAAAGAAAATGTGCTATATTACATAAGACAACAAAATCTTGTGTACAAGCATCCTAAAAACTAAAAAATTCCAAATTCACTTTAAATTTCAAATTTCAAACAAACATAACATCTAAAACACTTTACCATAAAATTTACACACATTACCAAAATTAATCATAACAAAACAGATTGAGAAAAAAAAAGCATCTTTTTGATAAATTTCATTAAAAAATAAGTAAAGCTGTCAATAAAACAGAATTTAGAAGAAGTAAATTAAATTATTTAACAGGAAACAAAACTAAAACACTAAAATGATGTCAGAGCATATATGCCCTGGATAATAAAAGTGATTTTAATTCCTTTTTGAATCTCTTAACTTCTAAAATTTGTCTGATACATAGAGGAACATGGTTGTACATTTTTTTGCTAAGGTATATAAGTGAGTTCTTGGTGAGGGAGGATGTAGGGATTGGTAAGGGAAAATCGTTAACCTGGCGAGTCATATGACCAGTGTTAGAGGGAGGTTTAGGACATTTATGAATAAGAGTAGCTGTTTCTAAGATAAAAAGAGAAAAAAGAGTTAGGATTTTTTGAGATATAAAGAGAGGTTTACAAGAATCTCTTAACCCAGCGGAACATAGGTATCTAACTGCCTTTTTTTGAATCACAAAAATTATGTTTAATAATCCCTTGTTGCTTAAACCCCAAAAAGGCAAGCCATAACAAAGGTGGGACTCAATAAGAGAAAAGTACACTGAACGTGCAACTACGGGGAGTTTTCACTAAACATAAGGCCCTGAACGTCACACTTAAATCCCATAATAAAGGTTTTGCCCACATTAAATACAAGCCTGTTTGCAGCACACCACTCCGATAAAATCTTAAGATCCTTAAAAACCTGGGCTCTAACATTATCAGAATCTCTACGATTCCATAAAATGGTGGTATCATCAGCAAACTGAATCACTTTGCCCTGCAGTTTTAATGAACCCAAATCATTTACATGATCATTACCATGATCTACACAATCAAATGCGTTGGATAAATCGCAAAACACTGCCGCCGCGGACTCTCAGAATAAAAGGACACATAGACACTCTCCAAAAAGCCGAAAACAGCATCATGAGTCCCTTTTCCTGTTTGAAATCCAAACTGATTTGCAGATAAAATGCAATTATGTTGCAAAAAAGATAAAATTCTGATTTTTGCAAGTTTTTCAACTATCTTGGAGAGGGTAGATAATATAGAAATTGGATGGAAATTACAAGGCTCACTCGCATCTCCACCCTTATAAAGAGGGATAACCACTAGTGTTGGGACAAACCTGCTATTTTCGTATAGCAAATGCTTTTGCTAATGCGAATCAAAAATAGCAGTCGAAAATAGCTGCTATTTAATAGCAGGTGCGATTTGAGTTTTATACGTACATGTTGTACATAGCTAGTCCCAGCTGTAAACAGTGTAAACTGTGTAAACTTTAAACTGTTAAATTTTAAACTGTATAATACTGTAAAAAGCCATGAGCGAATTTGCAAAAGGAACAATTATTATAAACTATAAACAGACCGAGTGGACAAAGAAACATCGCTAAAAGCTTTTATTTTTATTTCTTAATTTCTAAAATATTAAAAGCCGACTTCTTTCCGATAACGCTATCGCCGACGCCGCACCATAAACGCCGCTGCAACCAACGAGACACCAGACAATCAGCTGCCGAGGTGCCTGCGTAAAAAAATTCAGTTGCTATTTTAATAGCAGCGATTCTTAAACTCATAGCAGATAGCAGTTGCTACTTAACCAAATAGCAGTGAAAAAGTAGCAGACTGCTAAATAGCAACCCAACACTAATAACCACTGCCTCCTTCAAACATGCTGGAAAGATGCCTTTATGAAAGGAATTGTTTATGGCAGAAGCTAAGGCATTCAATGCTGAGTCAGGCAAAAGGAGTAATTTTGATAATATTCCATCAGCTCCAGCTGATTTATGGTTTTTTAAGCTTTTAATTGCATCTCTAACATCAGTATAAAAGAAAGGCTAACAGGATAAAAGAAAAAAGAATTTTGAACTGACACTTGTTGAATATAATGCAAAGGATCAATATTAGTATTCACATCCTTGAGCAATAAATGAGGAATATTACAGTAATAATCATTTAAACTATTTGGTCTTACTTCTGGTTCTGAAACTTTCTTGTGAGAATGCCTGAAGTCATTTATAATTGACCAACATTCTCTCTGCCTATTTGAGGACATATTCAAGCGGTCACTATAATATTTAACCTTAGCTGCTTTTATCGTCTTTCTATATAGACTACAATATTTCTGGTGATAAAGAATAATGTTTGCATTAGTTGTAAAATTGCACAGCTTAGCCAAAAAACGGAGGTTTTTAGCTGAAGTTCTGAGGCCTGCTGTGACCCATGGTTTTCTATTTTTCATTTTAAGCCTCTTTTTAGGAAAACACTGATTGATCTTGTCACATAGCACATGAAATAACAAAGTAAACGGGTCAGGAGCCATTTCAACTGCATTCCAATTAACCAAAGCTGCAGTAGAAGAAAAAGCATTAAAATTTGCTCTGCTGAAAATTCTTCCTATATAATGAGATGAAGGAAATACAGTGTTGCATGGAATCCTAGCGAGAATGGCTTCATGGTCAGAAATACCAGATGAGAGTACTCTGCATGACACATCATTTATATTTGTACACAAATAATCAATAGTAGTTGCAGATGAGGATGTTTTATGTGTGGGTGAAAGAACATGCATCTTCAAGTCATAAGATTTCAATATACTTAAAAGGGATGTATGATATGATGGCAAGCTTACATCAGTGAAGTTAATATTAAAGTCACCAGCCAATATAACTATGGAGTGTAGAGACAATTGGGATAATAGAGAATCAAGTTTGTGCAAGAACATACCAATATCTCTTGTGGGTGGTCTATAAACACAAAGAACATATAAATTAAATTGCTTACAAAAACAAAGGGAGAATTCAAAAACCTTCTCCAACAGAAAGCTATCATAATTTTACAGAAAAAAGCTTCGATTGTTTGTTTAACTAAAATAACTGTTCCTCCATGTATGGAGTGTTGCCGACAAAAAATTGATATAGGAATATAATCAGATATTAAGAAACATTCGTTAGGCTTTAACCAGTGCTCAGTTAGTAATACAATATCAGGAAAATCACATGAATCAAGTAAAAGATGAAGCCTGTCCATTTTATTTCTTAGAGACTGTATATTTAAAATAAAACTACTGAAACTTTTCGCATGCTTATTTTCAATGTTATTTATAGAATGTGAGTGAGCTTCATCTTCTGTGTATTTATCTATAAAAAAGAATCCCTATCACAGTCAGTATCTAGAAGTCCAGATTGATTACTTGGTTTTATTGTGGACACATTTTTTGATGAAATGCTACTTTTGAAATGTTTTAAAATATGGGTATACAGTAATGATGCCAAATCTGATCCAAAGTTGCTGGCGTGATTAGACTCTAAAATTCTATTTAGGATATCTAGGAAGGTCAATCGGTCAACTAATACATTATCTATCATTTTTAGTTAATTAAATGTTTAAAATGATTTCTGTTATTTTGAAGACAATAATAAAACCTACTTTCAAGTTCTCCATGTACATTTACAAATGTTTCTCTTGATATAGCACTGAATTATTCTATGCTGGAGTTGCTCTAGTGTAGCATTTAAAAAACCACAGATTTTAGGTGACCCCACAAAAAAAGTCAAGGGGTGTTTAGTCTGAGGATCTAGGTGGATGGATATTCAATATGATCTTTTCTTCCAATCGACTGGTTAGGATAATGATCATCCAACCATTGACTAATGGGATCTACATAATGAGGAGGTACTCCATCCTGGTCAATAGGCCTGTGTAGCATTTTAACATATTAAGGTGGCGTAGTCCTGCTCATTTGCCGCTTTTCCGACGTCTAATCCGCTCATAACCAATAATAGCAAATCTCAAAATGTAAATTATAACGGATCGCCAAACAAAATAGTGAATCTGAGCGGAATCGAATAAGAAACACTTTGACCAATATTCAACTCATTCTGATGTAAGATTTTTTTTTTAAGTACTTTTTTAAGATGCTAAAAGTGCCCAATCACGAGAGCGGATTAGACGTCGGAAAAGAGGCAAATGAGCAGGATTACGCCGCCTTAAATATTGGGCTAATAATACCATCTTTCAATATACCAGCACCAACATTAATTTTCTGGAGATATGTCTTTTCTACATGTGTGTGGATTCCAGTAATGACAGTTTTGCTCATTATCTTCCCCATTTACATAAATGATACTCATCACTGAAGCAAATATTTTAACTAGTCAAGGTTCTGGCATAATTCTATCTCATTATTTCACAAAACTGGATTCTTCTATCACCATGTTCTTACAGTATTTGTATTTTATAGGGATAAAACTTAAGTACTTTTCTTATTGATTCACAAGATAGTCCAGTTGCTACAGTTGCTTGATGATTTTATAAATTTGAATTCATCACAAACTGATCCAGAATTTCTATTTGAGCTGTTGTATAGACTAATGTCGGTTGATTTCTCTTTTTATTCATGACAGAACCAGTTTGTTCAAATTTGACTATGGGTTGGCCAAAATACTCTGGGTTTATTTTGATATGGATACCTTTTGGTAAAACATTAAGCTGTGCTTAAGAAAGATTTATCCTGGGAACCATAAATGAAAATAATGTTTACATTCTTTTCAGCTATGCTGTAGGTACACCATTGTTAAAGATAAGAAGTGCTGCTTTTCATTTAAACTGAACTGAAAGTCAACTGTTTTTAAAATAACAATATTCAAATTCAAAAAGTAGCTTTATTATCACAGAATTGTTGATAAAGTCTTGCTATGAGCTAATTTAATCCTAATATATATAAAAATATCAAAGTATACACAATGACATTGAGTATGAAAATGGAGGGTGTGTTTAATATACATCAAAAATTGAACACCAATATTATACATAAAAAATAAAATATACTAATTATATAAAAGGTAAGTAGACTATTAATTCCAGCTAGTTACATTAAAATATTCATCCAGCATTTAACAGGCTTTTGAGTGCAACAGTTTCTTTAAAGCTTTCTTAAATCTAACAGGACAGTCTTTATTGGTTTAATTTTAAGAGGAAGATGGTTAAAGATTTTCTTAATTGGTTAATTACTTATTTATTATTTTATTTTTATTGCACAAAGTGTACAAATTTTCAGTTTTACAAAAAGTGGTGCACAGCACAACTATTACTAGTACAAGTTACTTTTAAAGTAAATTCCGCAATAATAAATTGTGAATATTTAAAGCAACACTTTTTCGGCAACAATAGCAAATAAACCAATCCAAAATACCTACAGACTTGAAATTGTCAAAACTGTGGGCTGTCAGTGGCAGTTGTGCATATAGGTCTCCTGATGGACCCATCATGCCCCACCGGGGGTTAAATACAGTATAAATCAGTGGTCCAGAGAGAGTTGGAACCTCTATAAAATCATGGTTTTTAATTTTTTCGCAACTTAATAAACACTCTTACTACTATAAAATTTGATTTAAAGATTAAAACCTTAATGAAGAGCAAAACTTTTTATTCTATTTATGGATTGATGCAACATAATTTTAATACTAATTATCTTTAATTTTGTATTTTGGTCAGTTTTTTTAATGGACTTACTGCAATTATATTTAATTACTTTTCTTTTCTCTATATTTCTGTAACTTCTGAAGACGTTTTGAATGTATGAATATTAGGAATAAATTTTCGGAGATTGAATTGATTGCTATAAATTTTTTTCTTAAGATCACTTTAAGAACCAACTCTAGTATTTTCAATTTAATTTATTTATTTATTTATTTATTTATTAACGGAATCCATTTACAAAAGTATTACATAGCATACCCATACAAACATATATATTCAGAAACATTATATACAAAACTATCTATAAATTAGTGTAAGGTGTAGATGAGTTAATTAATTAAAGCCCCTATGAAATAAAATTCTTTAACTGCCCCTTAAAAGATGTTATCCTAGAGTCAAAAAAGTTTATCTGTCCTGACAGACCATTAGCACTTCGAGCCATTCGTGTAATTGGCTCATTAATACCATAATTGGTATGGTGGAATGGGACTGAAAATATTTCTGATTGTCTATTCAATCTGGAAGGCACCCTAAGTTTAAAAAGAGACAATAACTCGGGACAATCTATAGTAGCATTTAAAACCTTATGCATAAAACATAAGTCGAGTAATGTTCTTCGTGACTCCAATGTGGGTAAGTTCAGGTTATCCCTGACCCACTGATAGTAATACTCCTGTCTCCTGTAACCACATCTAAAAGCCGCCACCCTTAAAAATTTATTTTGAGTTTTTTCAATCTGCTCAATGTAGCAGTTATATGACGGGGACCACACAATTGAGCCATACTCCAAGATGGGCCTAACAAGAGAGCAATAAAGTAATCTAAAAGTAAACAAAGACAAATCAGTTGTAGACCGTTGGATAAAACCCAGCATTTTCATTGCCCTACCAGTCACCTGATTGATGTGACTTTTAAAAGACAACCTGGAGTCAATAAATATTCCTAAGTCAGAAACCTCTGTTTTGATACCAATTGCTACATTATTTATTTTATAAAGAAAAGCAATAGGGTTTCTTTGCTTAGAAAAAGTAATCTTATGGCACTTATTGATATTAAGGGACATTCTATTCAAGTGGCACCAATCAAAGAATAAATTGAGGTCTTTTTGCAGGAGCACAGCATCAGAAAGGGATGTGATAACCCTAAATAGCTTCACATCATCAGCAAACATTAGCACACGACAATTTTCAAGTTTCCAAACTAAATCAATCAAAAAGAGGCAAAACAAAACAGGGCCCGAGTGAGAGCCCTGTGGCACCCCAGATGGTACCATAATTTCAGAGGAACATGTACCTCCAAGATTAACAATCTGGGTTCTACCTCTGATGAATCCCGAGATCCACTGAAGAAGAGGCCCCACAATACCTAAAGCCCTAAGCTTCTGCAAGAGCACCCCATGGTTAACCCGATCAAAAGCCTTGGAAAAATCTGTATATATTGAGTCAACCTGAAGTCCCTTCTCCAAGCAGCGGTAGAGGTAGTTGACATACAGCACCAAATTAGCATCAGTAGATCTGCCTTTTATAAATCCAAATTGCTTAGGATTAAATAAAGATTTAAAACTCCAGGCAATCCTATGACTGACCAGGCAGTCAAGCAGCTTTGGCAACTCAGATTGGTTACACACAGCCCGATAATTGGAAATTTCATTTCTACTACCAGATTTAAAAATGGGTTTTAGAAAACTTCTCTTCCAGAGAGTGGGATAAGAACCAGTACCTAGAGATTTGTTAAAAATGAACAGTATTGGTTTCGTAAGAACACAAACACATTTCTTTAGGAAGAATGCCGGAATCCCATCTGGTCCAGAGCAGAGCTTATTCTTAGAGGAAGTAATAACCTCATAAACATCCTGTGTTGACAGAGTTAAAGTGCTCAGACAAATTGATTTATCAAAATCAAAAGATGATATGTCATTGTCTTGCTCATCCGAGTAGACCGATGAAAAGTATTCTGCAAACATATCCGCAGTATCCGAGATATTCATACTAATCCTGTTATTGTATGTCATTCTGGAGGGAAGACTAAAACCAGTTCTTTTATTTTGAATATATGACCAGAAGTACCTTGGATTGCCAGCGAGATTCATTTCCACCTTATTAATGTATTGTTGATAGCACAACTCTCTTAAGTACTCACATTGTTGTCTCAACAATACAAATTCATCATAATCCTGCTGTTGACCACTAATTTTAAACTTTTTGTGAATTTGTTTCTTTCTTATGATCAAACTGCGAAGCTCTGAAGAAAACCAAGATGGAAAAGAAGAACTTTTGTACCTCTTTAGAGGAATAAACCTTTCCATTGAGGAGTAGATCACATTATAGAAAATTGAAACTATGACATCAATAGATGTCTCTCCCAAAAACAATTGATTCCAGTCTATCCCAGCAAGACAATCATTAATTGCTATGTAATCTCCCTTACCAAAATCATAAAAATATTCCTCATATATCATATCATCAGAATTTTCTGCACAACAAAGGTCGAAACTAATTGCTGTATGGTGTAAGCTATTCTCAAAAATTTTGTCTATTGCACGTTCAACACTAATTAAATCTGAGCTACTAAATACGAGATCCAAGGCAACCCCGTTGGTATTTAGAACCCCATTTACCTGGAAAAAGTTATAGAAGCTAAAGCAGTTGGCCAGAGAAAGCACAGACTCTCTGTCACTCTCCAGACAACCACCAACCACCAAACCAAGATCATCATTCTCCCATCTAGCATGTGGTAAATTGTAGTCACCTGCCAAGACAAACTACTTGAATATCTACTATATACATATTCAACGGATTCACAATGGCTTAAATAGGCTTGAAGTGGAGATGGAGATGGTATATAAATGCAACCAACAACAAAGCTTTGATTGTCTATTGTAAAAGTCAAATAGATCTGATAAATATCCACATCAACAAGTGGGATACCAATTCTATGTGTACATAAACTCTTTTTAGCCGCAATCAATACACCACCTCCACGAGCCTTGGTAGTATTCGTACCCATTTGACGATCATATCTATATAAATCATAGTTTGATACACCAATTTCAGCATCTGAATATTCAGATGTTAACCAAGTCTCTGCAATCATAACAATATCATAGCAGCAGCAACTAAGTGCCTGCTGAAAATCTTTTATTTTAGTTCTCATACCACCTGTATTAGCATAATAGCAAAATAGCAAATTTATACATGTTACTCGCCAACATGGTAATTTACGTCTTCCTATATCAACATCTGCTTTAGTCAAGAGATCAGTTTTTTATGAGGATATTAGAATTTTTAATTATCTGCCAAGAAGCATTAGGTATATACATGAACACTCATAAGTTAAGGAAATTTTGTATTCGGAAATTTGTTCTTTGTTTATAAAAGAAGCATTTAAACAAGTTTTTTTTAGCACTGGTTGGGTTTATTATCAAATAAATAGAACAAGAGAGGTTCTGGAGAATGCATTGGATACAACAGTTTTACAGTCAATGGATACGTACATCTCTAAAGAGGAGACATTAGAGGATGAAATAATCGAAATAGAGCCTTATTACTTTGAATTTAGGAAAAGTAGTTTGATAAGATGGGTCTTAGATACTATTAAATTTAATTATGCGAGGAGATTACTATCAGTTGCTAAAGGAAGCGACAAATATTACAGGTATGTGCTTTTAAGACTTTATTTTAAAAAAAATGAATGATATGACATAAAACATGTTTTACTTATTTTTTGTACAGAGTATAAATGGAAACTTAGGTTAATTAAAAAATGTCTGATTTGAATAAATATTCAAAATGGCCACCCAAAAGGAGAAAAGCCCAATTTTTGTATTATTAGTGAGTCGGTTGTCGACGTGTAAGTAAGGTGTTTAAGATAACTCCATAGGAAATAATGTAAAACACTTGAATCCTGAGATCTAAACTTGATCTATTCCATCTAGAATCTACAGCATATTCTGTTCTCTTTAAGAGGATTTTTGATGTTTTTCATTTTTGTGGTGTATTTAGTAAATAAATCTGCACAGAGAGAAAAAATATCTAGTATAAAAAAATATTATTTTATCTGGAAATTTACAGCACAGTCGTGAATATAATGTGGGGTATCTTTGTGATTGCGTAAAAGTTATTATGCACGTTGTAGATATTTTTTTCTAAATTATTATCAGGTGGTACGTAATTTTTTTAATTTATAGAACGAAAGCTGCGAACAGCCTAGCCGACATGCCATATTTGGACAACTGGCACTATGCCTTGATCGCAAACATGATTGATCCTCGAACTGCGGTGGCTTTAGCGAGAATTCCACATGCCGATAAGCGACTGTTCTTAGATCCGCCCTATAGATATCACAACTACAACAAAGATCAACTCATTAATGCTATGAGAGAGTTTCTAATTAGTGTCTATGAAAAGTCTCAGCATCCCTGTATGGGTTATTTTCTATCCAAAGCATTTGTTTATGAGCATGTAAGTTTTTAAAAAAGTGTTTCTACTTTAATTATTATTTTTTATTTATACGGGGTGATTCAAAAGTCAGGGGCATCCTTTTGGGGGTATAAAAATAGGACAAACATTTCCTGTTAACATCGGTCCGCAAATGCTTTCTAAGGAAGTTATTCCCCTTTTAATAAGACACCTTAAAGACGATTTTTTTCTCTGTAACTTTAAAACAGTTTACAATAAAATTTTAAAAATTGCTTTACTGTAAAATGTACTCTGCCATTGTACTATTGCCATTTTATTTGAAAATTATAAAACTTTAGAGTTTTTTAAGTAAAGAAGGTACTCTTAGTTCATTTGGATAAAGCATACCATTTACGAGAAAATTGACTTTGAAAATATCTTTAATTTGCGTACGTTTATTGATAGAAATTAGGTATTCTACATGTCTGAAAAAAAACATGTTTATTTAAAAATATTTTATTAAAAAATGTCGAGAAAATGTTCAAAATTATTACCACTAGCATCACGACAAGCTGCTTATCTTTTTATTAGCTTACGATGCACTCGTGGAAGAATTCTTGGATTGTATTTAACTGTTTGAAATCCTTCCTCTATTCTTTACCTAAGAACATTAATATTCGATATAAGCGAGCTGTTTTGTGTCCCCATAAATAAAAATCAAGAGGGTTTAGGTCAGGAGACCGTGGTGGCCCTGACACTGCATTCTCATGACCTATCCAACGCTGTGGGTATTCATCGACAACTTTATCTGTGTCTCGAAAAGGAATTTATGGCGCGTGACTTATCTATTAAAAGTTTTAAAGCAAAGTTGTCATGTTGATGCCCTAAAAACACTTTTTTGTAGGTTGAACCTTACTCAATTTAAATAAAAAAATTATAGTATTGGATTGGCAATGATTTGTATTAAGCCAATGCTGCATACAACAACTATTTCCGCATATCTATTAAAATAAAACCAATATGACAACATAGCACAGTAGAGGTGCGGCACGCGATCGACAGGTTATCCGAGTGGCTCGGTTACTACAACAGCAAAATAATGGACGTTTCGCGCCGAGCCAATATTTAAACTTATATAACTCCAACCTAGATGTGTTCGAGGCGTAGATGTTTTACGTCATGCTTAGGTGTTTTAGGAGGCGGTCCTCTACGACAAACAGAGGCGTAGGCATATTTATTATTTGTTTAGGGGTAGTATTTAATCGAACATCAGTTTTTATACTTTTTAGCACGTTTAAAACTGGGTGGAGCAACAAAAATACTTATTGAGCATCTAATCTTTAGCATATAATAAAGTTAATATTGTCAACTGTTTTATACTAATCTGGATAGCTATTTAAATAATAAAGCTTCTAAAAACTGTTTGAACTTCATACTTTATAATATGACAAAAGGTATTGAGCATAAAATAAAACAAAAATAGGCATCACAAATTTACGTTATTGTCTTCTATTCATAAAACAAAAAGAACAAAAAATGCCATTTTTAAAACAGTACTTGAACCACAAAACAAAAAAGAGTGAACATTAAACAAATTATTAATAAAACTTCAATAAATTAAAAAATCACTGAATTACCAAAGCAGGTTTGGATTTTGATGAACGTCCACGCTTTTTTTTTGTCCAATATGAATATTTTTTGCCTCTACAGGCGGAACTGTATATTTTAATCTAATTCCTAGGCCCAGAAGATGTTTGCACATATACATCTTAAAAAACTGTGGATAATTGCAGCTACCATTCATCCAATCATCTTTTTCTTTGGGAATTGTTACTCTCCAAGTGGAAAAAAAATTCTTTGAATTCATCAAAAGTTTCCCAAGGTTTTCAACATCCAATACTTGACCTCCTGGTACTATATAGACATTGTTCTTCATGTCAGCATCTAACACCTTTATTTTTTTGTCTAAATTTGCCCATTGATATGCTTTTGTCCAATCAGGAAGTTTAATAAGCGGATTAATTGAAAAGGACTCCTCTGTAGTTTTGCAGGACCATTCGTTAACCATCTCCGATGCGATTACCAGAAAACGAGACAAAGGAAATCTTTCGCGTAATGTATTGCTGTCTTTTATGGTTCTATTAAACGATTCCAGTGCGTTGTTTGTGGCTGGTGATCCTGGGGCAGCATCTAGGTACCAATTGCGATTTTGAGTTAACCACTCTTCTTTGAAGCATTTAATAAACTTAGTTTGGGTTTTCCATTTCCTCATAAAAAGCTGTGATGCGCTAGTAAAATGTTCAGGAGAAGTAACGGACTGTAAAGCATCAATGTCTTGTAATATATTCTTTCGGGCGTTTTTGTCTGAGCAAGTTTGTTTAACCCTGGTTTGGATTTTTGCTTTTGCATGTGCCCAACACATTCTCACTATGGGTTCAGGACCAAAGACTTCTGTAAAAGCATTTTGGATGCTCTTTGCGGCATCACAAACTAATACCGACGGTTGTAGAGAATGTCCGTATACAAACAAAACCTGTTCTTTTAAACAACATGGTAAAATCTTCCTGACGCTCGTTTATCGAAACTCATAGACATATCGGATGAAATTTTCTATGTTTATCTGTAGTTCCTACAACTAATACCGGGAACCCTTGCCAAATCAACTTGTATGTCGCATCAGCATGGATAATATTTGCATGACGTACTGCTAACCCCAGTAAATGTTTTGTAGACAATGCAAAGCGAAAGGACATTGGTTTATCCTCGAATATATAATAAGAACGTACAAACACTTGGTGTATGTCCTCGGGAACTGCTGTATGATTTAATATCCAGTTCTCCTAGACTTATAGTTGAGGAACCGTATTTAACACGTCTACGACTTGATAGATAATTGTTCAATAGTTTCATTGATGGTAATTTTACTCCCTCCATCTTACTAAGACTTTTTAAAATAGCTTTAGGCTTCAAATGTAAATCAAATAGTTTGTTTATTTCTGTCTTAACTTCCTGACTTATTCCGTAATCAGAACGAATTCCAATCGACTCGTGGTTATGGGCAGCCTCTACACGATAGAGCAAAACAGCATTTGATGTAGCATCAAACAGTAAATAAATTTGTGCCGCACACTGAGGGCCACGACGTTTTACTTTGTTACAGCGATAAAACCTTTTCTTTCCTTCTTCAGTCATATGTGTTATTAAAATAGACCAAGTACTTTCTGCACGAACAACTTCCTCCGCTTCTTTAACACATGAAAATTTTCTTACAAAGAGCCACTGCTTACTCTTGCCACGCTTTTTTTTTGTTTCCAATTCTTCGATCTCCGAATCACTGTCCGAACGATATGAAGGAATTTCTATTTCATTCCCCATTTGAATATTGTCATCAGAACTATTCCCGGGTAAAACAGTATCGAGTTCCATGATTATTTAATGCGAATTTAAAACGAATAAAACGGTGCATAAAACAACCGTTTATACTACTGAAATATTATATACACCATAACTAATAAACGTATATGGGAATCCCAAACGCAGTTAACTGTCGCTCCAGTATAAACGCACGTTGCCGGATTTTTTTTTAATTCATTAACGAAAGCTGTTGCCGAATGCATTTTAAGAAAAAAAAATTGATGATTATCTAAAATTTTAGTTGAAATGAATTTAAAAATTAGATGCTCATTTAGAGTTTTTGAAGTTTAGTTGGTATTTTGGTAAACTGGTTTTGAAAATTAGAAGCTCATTTAGATTTTTTGTAAGCTTTGTGTATTTTTTGGTGCCTGCTTTTGTTGGCAGATTAAAAATATAACAATGCCTTAAGTTTGTTCACCGATAAATTTAGTTGATATACAGAAATATGAAAGTTGCCATGTTAGTTAAAATAGTTACCGCATTTTGTTGTACATCCATAATATTTTATGCTCGTTTAAAAATTTCCCTTTGTTTAGTGCTACACGTGTACAAAAAATAATTCGCCAATGGAGCGGCCATATTTACCTCCGGTCTCACCTATACCTTAAAGCTTCAGATAAATTTGTCGACCTTTAAGCATTATTTAAATGGTTTTTAGAGATAATGACAAAATATGGGGGAGCCCCCTTGTGCATAAACCACATTTTTGCTTGTAATAGAAGTGAAAGATTTTCTAATAGTGGCGGTAATTCATGTTGTAATAATAATGTGTAGGTTTCTCCATTTACCCGCTGCGGTAAAAATACGTGTCCTAATAAGTGTATATCGATAATTCCCACCCACACATTTAAAGAAAACTGCCAATGATAGGTTTTCTATACTGCAAAACGGGAATTCTCATCTGCCCATATATGGTTATTATGGAACTTAAAAATTCCATTTCTTGTAAATCCAACCTCATCGGTAAATAAAACGTTTCTTTCCAAATTTTTAACAGCAAGGCGTTGTTCTTCAATTACAAAATTTAACACTAAGTGGAAAATATCGCTCTTACAATGTATGAACCTGTTGAATATGATAAGGGTACGATAACATCAGATGCAAAATTCTCCATACAATTGACTGAAGTCCCTTCTTGATTTGCGATGATGCGGGTACTTAACGATGGATCTGCTTTAACGCAATCTAGGTCGCATACTGGGTCTTCCGATGCTAGAATTCTGGCACTCCTTGATCGCTTAACAACTCCTGTCTTTGAAAAGATCCTAGAATTAAATGTAAGCAGGTATTATGCAATATCTTGTTTTTAAATTTTTAGAATTAACCTCTTTCCCCTAAATTACGATCTACTCTTAAGAAAACTGAATAATGTAGGACTCGTCGATCAGGAAATGTCTCTTCAGACAATGGTCTTCATGCGTAAAATTTATTTTAGCCTTTTAAACTATATACACTAGGTCAACAAAGGCGATTCTTATTATTAATAAATTAATTTGAAAAACACTATTTTAACTAATCACTATTGCTAAGTCAAGCGTATTTTACAATGACAATCATAAAAAACACCAACATAAATTTCGTAAGGTATTAAATGCATTCTTCTGTCCATGATAGTAAAAAAAGTTTGTATGGCAGGTATTTACCATACACGATTTGAAATTAGGTACTGAACTTCGTTTTAATTTTTTTTTTTTATGGTAAACACAAGCACAAGAGGAAAGTCCTATGTCACTCTTGGAGTAGTGCTTGCGCGAAGATATTTGTGGGCATTTATCTTGAATCGATGCAGGTTGTATGCGTCGGGAAATATGTGAGGTGGAAGCCCGTTCCACAAAGAAGATGTTCTCCAGATGAATGAGTCCCGATACAGCGACGTCCTTGGGGTAGGCAAGTGGACTCGATGTTAATGAGCCGCAACTGCTAGACGCGTCCTTCTTGCCGGAACAGCCCTGGGTGGAATCAGGCCTGCCAGCTCAGAGGAGCACTTACCGTGATAATACCGGTAGAATAAACAGAGATTAGCCACCTTTCTCCTGTGCTCCAGACTATCCAGACTCTTTGTCAGTTCTGGTTTGTTGATAAGACGAATAGCTCTCTTCTGTATAGAATCCAGCAGGTTTAAACTATGCCTGGGTGCAGAGCTCCAGACATGCGAACAATACTCGCGGGAAGGGCGTATTTGAGCCTTATAAAGTGTATGCGTATTTGAGTCAGCAGCTGTTCTGGTGTATACAGTTTTTTCGTTTTGAAAAGCACTCCGAGTTTTTTGGAAGCCGCTCTGGCGACCTCGGCAACGTGGTTATGCCAGGACACACTGTTGGTAACCTCGACTCCTAGAAGATGTAAAGATGATTTCATTGGCAATGTTTTCCCTGCCATAACCAGCTCCGGGCCATCAACGTTAGTCTTCATCGTAAATACTGCAGCCTGCGTTTTTTTAGCGTAAAATTGACCAAATTGCTATCGCCGTGCCAAGATTGCTCTAATATCGTTGTTGGTTGAAGCTACTTGTTGCTGCCTAAGATTCTGAGAACTTGCGGCTGTCAAGCTGAAAATTTTGTTAGTTTTCCACGTTTTAGTATCCGAGCAGTATCATTTTGCTGTGGTATCGCGGAATTTCTATTTTGATAGAGTGAGGCTCCGCGTAGTTTGCACCAAGAGGCAGAGTCAGATCGTGTCGAAGAGAGAGAGTGACAAGTTCACTGCCAGTGTCACCTGTCACTGTCTGTCAGTTCCTTGTCCAGCCTGTAGCCATCCCGTTATCAGCAAGAACAGTCGACATTTTGTGGTTTTAAATAAAAGGAAAATTTAAGTTCATCTTGCCGGTAATTCGGTTGAATGGAAAAATATTCCTCCCAAGTTTTGGGGTTTAATTTGATGAACGTCTAGTGGGAAGTTGTAGCCGAGGGGATTTCGGATTGGCCTGGTATTTTTGGATTTGGTCTGCTGCTCCCACACCATTTATGGGATTTTGAAATTTTCTAACCACAAATCGAGACTCTAGGCCTCGCTCACCACCTTTGGTATGTAGCAACATGTTGGTAATTGCCATCGAATTGATTGTGTGTTTATTTTTTTACTGATTTTTTTTGTCCTCTATTTTAGAGGCCCCTCTCCTTTTTCTCATTCTCTCCTCTATTCTCTGGTTTCTTCTGGTCATCCCAACACTGTAGGAAACCGGCTTAAATGAGCCTCAACACAGCCTGGACTGAGCATTGCACTGTGGCTCTGCGATTTTGAATTGGAACTTGCCTGAAATCGACTTGCCCATGTGGTCGTTACCCTGGTTGTAGCTGACTGGTTCCAGAAGTTGCGAGTTAAGCTACCTTAGCCAAAATACACAAGAGATTAGAGGACACGCAAGTTTTTGCACATTTTATTTTATTTTTCTCTTATTGAACGGTTTGATTTAGGGTTGGGGGTTGATTTATTAATTTGAATTTTATGGGTTTATTTTCTTTTATGTAAAACAAAAACGTTAAGGGGTTCTTGCTAAGTCTATCAATATTAACCTGAGGGTTTTTATTTGAGTCGAGCATCGACATAATTGATTTTGACATTGAGCCTGGATCACCTTGTAAGGGATAGGCTATTTGCTACAAATAACATATTTAGTCATAATGTTGGTTGTTGGTTAACAGGTTTTATTGCACCAACATACCATTAATAGGCTTTCAAATTCGAACCTTACTATTTAAAAGTTTTATTTAGATTAATGTGACTTGACTAGAGTTTGTAAAAGATATTTTAGGGCCAGTGAGGTATTGTGAATTAGGCTCCAAACATATACTTCTTGTAAACAACACGTGATCACGTTTTGGATTTTCTCCTTGAACAGTAGTTCAGTGCGAATTTGTTTTTTTATTACTAATTCCTCGCCTTAAGCATACCTCAAGTAACTCTTAATTCTTTTATCAATTTTTTATTTATTTAAAATTACTACAGTATTACATTTTGAATAATTATCTAAATTTAAATATCTCAGTGGAATTTAATTTTTTTAAATACAAATGGAAGTGACTATGTAACTCTTGGATGATTATAACAATCTGGTGGAACTATGGATTATTATTTGAGTTTTTCCCAAATAATTTTCAGCTTTTAGGATCTAGGTACAAGCATAAATATAGGTCATCATTTTCTTGATTAAGGGGGCTTATATTACCATCATAATATATCAGGGTTTGGTGTAAAATATTTAAATCAAGTGGCGCTCTTATTAAAATGTCTCCCACTACCTTCTCCACTGTCTAAAAGCTGGCGGCCACCAAATCTCTAAATCTTTTAAAACAAAATTTGCTTGTTTGGACTTAAATTTGCTTGACTGTAATTTTTTTGTGGCTGGATGGTAGGTATGACTGACACGGGTTTGGAAATAAATTGGTTTGAACCGAGTTACGCGCTACATTGTGACTCTCTTTGCATTCATCAATAATTCGCTTGCAGCTATTTCTGGAGGCTAAAAAGTTCCTCCGATTTTCGATGGAAGGATGTTGATGCCATTTGCAATATGCTGCGTTTTTAGTGTTTACTGCCTTTTTGCAATTCAGGTTGAACCATTGCTTGTTGTTTGATCCACATTTAGTAGAAAAAGGGATATAAGCTTCCATTTCTGCCAAGATCGTCTCTGTAATTTGTCCATTCTGCCATGTTATTGGTTCTAAAGCAGACTTCTTTCCAAGGGAATGAGCGATAGAATTCCCGAAGATGGTTCCACTCTGCTGAGTTATAGTGCCATACCTTCCGCGGCATCGGAGGATCCTGCGTTTTAACCTCCAACTGGCAAGAGACTGTTATCAATTTGTGGTCCGATGTTCCTAGGGGGGCATGTACTGATACTGTGTACGAATCAGGGTCTGAAGCCAAGACCAGATCTAGGAGACTCGCGAACTCGCCGTCTCGATCGGGGATTCTGGTAGGTTCCTCCACAAGCTGCGTAAGCCCGCATATGGTGGCAAATAGCTCAGCTTCTCGTCCTTCATCGTCGTTCTTGTTGCAGAAGTGCAGCCAGTTGATATTGTGAACGTTAAAATCACCCATGACGATGATTTCTGCGCTTGGGTAGTCAATTTGCAGATGGTTAATGCAATCAACCAGGTTCAAAAAGAGCCGTCTATATTGGGTGTCGCTTGGTGGTCTGTAGATACAGCAGATAAATTTCGTGGCACCACTGGCTATTATTTTGAACCACATGACGTCGAAGTCCGCTAGTTCAAGCGTTTCCTCCCGCTGGCAACTCAAATCGCTCTTGACAAATACTGTCAATCCAAAGTTTAGTAGAAATCGGGTGTGTAGATCGTATCCAGGATAAATGAGGTAAACACTTGTTGTTGAAGGTTTCACCTCTGTTTCTACCAATGCCAGAATCTGAGGCTTATTTGATTGCAGGTGTTGGTGTACTGCATTAATATTGGTGTTTAGGCCTCTGATGTTGCAGAAATTGATTTCTGATTGATGCTATTCTACCCCGGCCCTCCCCGGGGAGATTGCAATACTTTTGCGTACTGTACATACATAACCAGAAAATTTTCAGTCTATTTTCTCGTAAATGAGACCCTTTATTGAAATGAACTAGGAGTAGCTTTTTCTACGTAAAAAACTTTTTAATTTTATTAATTTAATTTTAACCTTTTAAAAGTTTTTAATTAAAAAAAATCACAATAACACAGAGAGTAAAAGAAGTTGGGATGTTTTAACCCCTACCCACTCCTGTATGTGACGCCACTAACTTAAATTTTTAATTTTTTTTATTCAGTATTTTAACTAACACAAACTAATTTTCAAAATGTTATGTAAACTGTTTTAAAGTTACATAGAAAAAATCGAGTTTAAGGTGTCTTATTAAAAGAGGAATAACTTCCCTAGAAAGCGTTTGCGGACCGATGTTAATAGGAATTTTTTGTCTTTTAGATTAAGGGAAACTTACACAAAATTAATCTATAGTCAATGAAAATTTATGAACCAAAAAGAATGTTTTGCGTCATATGCTCTCTTCAAATCAAAAACAAAGAGTAGTATTAACAACCCATCCACATATCACCCTTACGAAATAATCTAGAGTCGATCGATAGGTCGGGGTTCCTAGGAGGCCAATTAATATTGCCTTCTCGACATTTAGTTACTGGGGAATAAGATTTTAACAGTTTCAATTGTTATGACTTCGTCATACGAGAGCGGTCTGATATCTGAGCAGTTTGGAAACAAAAAAAAGTCGGCCGAGGCCAAATATGGTGAATAGGGTAGCATTTCGTAGTCAAATTTAACCAATCTCAATCTGTGTGCAATGCAAATAAGTGATTTCAACCAAGTGGAGAGCACTTGTTTGTCAAATGGGATTGTTTTTTCTGTAATTCGACACAAACATTTTATGCAATATACACACGGTCTTCTGGGATGCGTACTGTCTCGAGATCGTGAACTTTTGATACGTTTTTCTCTGTGGTAAGTGTTTTCGGGGCACCTGGGCGGGGTTCATCAAAAACCGACACGCGACCACGTTGAAACTCGTTAAAACTAACTTTTGACGGGTGGAGAAGAATCACCGTATAAAGTATCCAAGCGTTCTTTAATTTTAAAAAGAGGGACAATGCTTCGCCTCACATCTTCGCTGTCGCCACAGCCAAATTAGTCGATTTGGAATTCACCATATTCTCCAGATTTGGTCCCGCGCGACACCTTTTTTTTTGGTATCTAAAATTGAAAAAGTGACTTGCCGGGCAGAATTGTGAAAATTCGAGTGAGAAGGTTATCGCCACTAGAGAGAACTACTCAAAACCTCAGAACACGTGATTTTCAGGCGGG
Organism: Anthonomus grandis grandis; assembly: GCF_022605725.1. Taxonomy (NCBI): domain Eukaryota; kingdom Metazoa; phylum Arthropoda; class Insecta; order Coleoptera; family Curculionidae; genus Anthonomus; species Anthonomus grandis. The sequence continues at coordinate 47,752,604 of NC_065548.1, forward strand.
TTAAAAAAGTTGGGTCAAGGGTATCGAGCTAAAAGAGCTACGTAGAAAAATATATAATTTTCATATTTTTTCCGCTCTCGTATAAAGAAATAAAAAATACCCTGTGGGGGTAGATTATTTTTGCAATGAAAAAATACCTGTAAGTTGTATTTTTTGTGATTAATTATTTGTTCTTTTATTAATATTTTATGCTTACCTCTTTAAAAATTGATTGATGGATGGGCAGCTACACCAGGTAATTACTTACATATTGTTCTGTAACGCAAAGGAGGAATCACCTTTCCTCGATGTACATAAGTTTTTGTTACGGGTCTGTCCCTAATGACTTATTAGTTGTAATATGAGGTAGTTATTTGCAAAACTTGCTATTTGCTTGAAAGTCTTTTTTTAGGAAATCGGAAAAAAAACGATTAAGGGCCGAGTAGTATTTTTCTCGTAATGAAAATATTGTTATTATTGTTGCTTGATCAGGTAGTCTAAGCAACGCCAAGTTTTTCTGGCAGTCAAATTAAAAGTAAGTTGTGTTGAGTTTGGATTTTTAAGGAGTTAAAAAAGCCTTGGCTTGTGCGTTATAAACATGATACTGAGTGACCAGGTTTTGCTGAACATCTAAAAAAGTTGGTACTTCGACTGCTTCTTTATTCTTAATCAGGTGAAGCAACAGTCAGTTAGAGGAGCTTTAAAAGGGATGTTGTATTTAGAATTCACATACTTTCGAAAATGACTAATCTTTACATGCATAGGCTGAGAAACTCTCCGAAGATAATGTTGAAAAAGTTTTTCATCATTCAAGTCAATGGCAAGTACATCCTCTTCTCTCTTTTTCTGCACTGATTTCCCTTATTAGCGTCAAGGCTCCTGTCGGTCTTCTGATTACTTCCGTCTGCTAGTTTCGAGTGCTTCGCAGTTTATGGCTCGGGTCGAAAGGATTGACTGTGGGGGAATTTTTCTTTAAAACTGACATTTTATTTACTTCTTCAGCTTGACCATGCAAGGTCTATACCTACTAACTAATACATATAATATTCTTAATGCTAAGGTATTAACATATATATAAAAGTTTTGGTGGTCTTTGCTCGGTGTAGTGCGTGGGTTCTATTGGACTCCCACTGGTTTGATGCTTTGTAGTAGCAATTAGAATTGCTGCTGCATTGAAGCGAAGAATGCTTGCGAATAGCATTGCGTTTGGGTCTGTGGCCCTCCGCTAGAGATGCATCGACATCGACACCCACAATCGATTGCATCTATTATCGAAATAAAACATCGTGTTCTTAAATATCGTTGGTCGATGGTCTGTCTTTCAAATTTTACATAATTTTATTATTATTATCTTCATCAGATACCTTAAACAGTTTATTTTCATGTAACCTATAAATGTAAAAATCTATATTGTCGTTACGAATTTATAATTATTTACTTATTTTATTGGGTACCTATTACGTCACAATTTCAAAAAAATTACTGTCTTATATTCTTAATTATTGAAAAGAAGAAAAAATAGACTTTTTCACGTATTTAGAAGAAATGTACCGTACATCTATAACCACACCTCTCATTATATTTAATCCAAGTTTAGTAAATCTTATTTAAATAGTATAATATAAATAATTTACTGGAGGTATAATAGATTTTTATCTGTACCCAAGACCTGAGATTTTATCTATGGATCTCTCAGATCGTTTATTCTTGTCAATCTTCTACCTAACTTTATTTTTCCTATTGAAAAGAACGAAAAACTTATTTATTGATTAGACGTAATTTTAACCAACGTTTCGTTAGTTTAATCTAATACCGTTATCACGGTAAATAAAATAAATTAAAATCAATAAAAATAACTATTGCTCGAGTGGGTGGTATCGAATTAGTTGAACTTCGTGAGGCTGGTGTAAAGTCTTGGGATGAGCACAGCAGAATTTTTAGATAAAAAATACCGTTTTCTACTGTTTTATTAGCTACTGTCTGTGAATCACTAATGTTGCTATCGAGGGTGCAATTATATTATAAGATATTCTTACTTTCAGCATCAGTGTATTGATTAATAGTTCTTGAATTATTCTTGGAGTATAATGGTTTGCCTTTAATTTGAATTTGATCATAAATTGATTTGCGCATTTTCTTTAGATCAGATTTTAAATTTGATGTGTTTCCAGAATTTCAATTTTTTTGGAACATAATTTGCATTGTGCATGGATAGTTTTTTCTACCAAAACAGCTCCAAAATGTACTTTTAAACGGCACTTTTAATAATGTAATTTGTAAAAGGACTGAAGTTTAATACATAACAAAAAAAGGTTTTCATCAGAAAAAATATTATTACCTTAGATATCGAATAGACAAGGCATTCAATGTTCTAAGATTATTACCTTGGCTGCTATGATATTAATAATTAAAAACTTTCTCGAAAACTATTTAGCATCAACCAAATACCTATTTACAAAAGTATTTGGCACACTTTAACAATTACTTAAATTCAGATTTAGGCCACATTTTGAATAACTATCTTAATTTTACCTCAACTAACCTCTAAACTGTGTAAAAACTTAAATATTTAATTACATAAAGAAGTAAAGCATCTGATTGGGTTCACTGTGATTCCCTGGCATTAGACCAATAAACTATATGGCTTATTTGTTTTATGATTGGCCGAGCTTCTGGTCTAGGATTCTCCGATTATATTTGAATGACATAACATGACGGTGCAATGAAAGGTTTAGCCTGCTTGCTGAATGAGGATGGAATTGCTCTAATAAGATCTTGTTTTTTTTCAACTATAGAGTAAAAACAATAATGGAAAATTGACAATAAGGAAGATATTTTTGTAAAATATAACTTAAATAAACTATTTCGATGTTTTGTAGAAACATCGATATTCTGAAATGTTACTATCGATGACCAAATATCAAACATCGATGAATATCGCACATTTCTATCCTCCGCAGTTGGCGCAGATGGCTGGCCGATCACGGGGTTTGGTGCAATCGGCAGTTGCGTGAAGTTGGCCACTTCACACTCACACTTCATGCATTTGTGGGCTGCCGTGCACCTGGCCTGAGCGTTTTATGGTGGTGGTATCTATGGCACTGGATGCTCCGGGATTTGTTTCTCTGGATTTCCACCCTGACCTTCACGCCTCTCAGCTCCGTGAGTTAGAAGATTACTTTCTCTTCCCTCAGGAGATCCTCCAGGATTCTCTCGGCTGGCCAGTACTCGAGATGTTCACGGAGAATGATGTATAGTCGTTTCTCTTCTGGGAGGGAAAATGAGTGGAATGGCACTTTATTGATCTCCAGATAGTTCTGGGTTGTCCTGTAGTCTTTTATATATTGTGGATGAATTTTTATGCGATCGTGTGTGTTTTGACATCATGGCCATGACTTATCAGCTGTGATTTCCTCGAACATTGGATTGTTCCTAATCACGATCGGAGGTATATTTTGGGCCTTGGTTGGTGGCTCGGGTTCTGGGGCAGTGTTCCTGAATCCTGCTTTGGAGGTGAGGGAGTTTAGACAACCTGCTTGGTTGGCTGAGGCTGGGCGATGGCTGGGGTCTTCTCTGGGACCGTCTCCGGGTCGGATGTCTTGTAATGATATTACTGGCGCTTACTAATTTTTTTCTATCCCCTCTCAATCTTCTGGGTTATTCATAAAGTTTGTAGTTGGTTATTTAAGCCATATTTTAGCGAGTAAGCGTCTTACTGGGTTGCCTTACAATGTCTTAAGCGTTACGTCATTATCTGGTTGCGCTCGAATGACGTCATGTCTAACAGCTGTCAGAGTCTAAATATTAGTAAATATTAGCTATACCTTTCATCGGTATTGCATTCGCTTTGGAGACTGACCTAAACCAGGTCTTCTGTGTGAGTAAAACAATAGGCAACATTGTAACAAAATCACATTTATTCATCCCATAATCTAACATGTCATCTCCTATAGCAAGGAGAAGTATCTCTATTTCAGAAGTGTGTAGAACAATAAAACCTCATTAGGTATGCAAAAGTGGTACCTGGTGATCCACCAATATTTTATGCCACTACTTAGTTGGGTATTAGTTTCAATGTAAAATTCTTTCTTTTCGTTGATTGCAGGTTTTGGGTCAATTTATGAGTTTTGCCCATTGTTACCCACTGATAAACATTGAAAACGGTTCGCCAAAGGCGTGCAACTGGGACTTCTTTTTTACCTTATAATTAATGTACTTAAATGCTATTTTATTTTAGAAAGTTACTTTTGTTTAAATGGAATAATATATTTTGTTCACAAATTTATTGAACATAATATGTAGAGTAACACAGTTGAAAATATCACTTTTGGATCTGGCACTTTTTGAACAGTGTATAACAATTTTAAATTATAATAGATTGTAGTCTTCTTCGTCATCTGACGAACTGTCATCACCTCTTGACATTATAATTAAAGGATCGACTGTCTGATCGATGAGGTTGTCAAGATCCCACATTTTGTCCTCTTGCTTAATTACATGCTGGACTGCTTTTCGCCAATTCTCTGGTGTCGCTTCCGTAATGGCTTGATCAAACAGTAGCTTAACATCTTTCATTTTAAAAGTCGTGTTTCGTCTTGCTACAAATCCTTTTACCTGCGCCCATATCAGTTCTATAGGATTTAGTTCGCAATGATATGGCGGTAAGCGCAGTACAGTTATATTATATTTTTCGGCTATATCTTCCACGGCGTATTTCATGAAACGAGTTTTGTGTAAGTTTGCTATTGCCAGCAGTTCTTTTTTTATCAAATTTGCTTCAAACGCAATACCTTTTGCAGTCAGCCAATCGATAATTTCTTGCTTTCTCCAACTTGAAGTTGGCGTCTTCTCTATTCGCCGTGAATGATAGCTTGCGTTATCCATAACCACCACCGAATTAGCCGGAAGAAATTTTATCATTTCACCAAAATAGTCCTCGAAAACGTCTGAGTTCATGTCTTCATGGTAATTTCCTGTGCGAGTCGACTCAAAGGTTAGCAGACCTTCTTTTAAAAATCCCTCTTCGCTTCCAATATGTGTGATTATAAGCCTTTTTCCTTTTCCCGAAGGTACTTTAATACCCGTAGACAGGCCTTCTATGAAAGCTTGGCGAGCACTGGTTATATTTTTGTCTTGCCACATTTTTTGGACTATATAACCTTCGTTAATCCACGTCTCATCAAGATAAAAAAACTTTCTTTTGCTCCCTGCGGTACTGCTTGATACTTCTCAAGTATTGTCGTCTCCAACAAACAATTTCGTCGCTCTCCAGTAAAAGTGCTTTGCGGTTATGCTTTTCCCAGGCAAAATCCATATTTTTTAAAGTTTTCCATAAAAGTTTTCTACTTATCAACGGAATACTGTCATCTCGGCCAAGCTCCATTAAAATTTTGTCTAGGGTGGGTATTTCCTTTTTAAAATAAAAAGAGTGAACTTTTCTTCGAATTATACATTTAGCATTTTCATCAAGGACTTTTGTAGGTCGTCCTGGCTTTTGCTTGGGAGATTCCACTTGACCTGCTACTTTTCTTTCCCGCAACAATTTGAAAATGGTGGACTTTCCAATTCCACTCATTCGAGAACATTTTTCAACAATTTCTTGCACAGTAAAACTAGGGTAATCGTGTTTTATGCAATCATGTACATTTAAAATAATAAATATTGGAATTTTTTAAATATTGGGATAATAATATTGTGATTACACTACAGCGTAGCAGTGACTACTAACGTTTAAAATATGATTTAAAAGTATTTATAGTCTGTATATATTACCTGACCCCATTTTTGCATGTTACAAAGCGTTAAAAGATAGGTACCTATACAAAAGGATTAAAAGTATTTATTTAGTATTTAATCTCTTTCAAAATAAAGGCATTTAATCCGTGGAAATTAAATTCATAAATATTATAAGTACCTGCGCCTATGAACTACCACGAAATGTAACCAAACAGAACGGAATTCCCCAGTTTATTGCTCTATACACTTCTGAAATAGAGTATACACAACAACAACTTCTCAATAAGCTTTACATACGGTCAAATTCAATACGGTACGGGAAGAGGAGGGGTGCAATGAAGAGAACCCATGTCGGTAAGCAAAATGTAAAAGCGATACGATAATTTATGGCAGTGAATAAACGGATCAGATACAGCCCAGAGAAAATAAAGCATGAAACGGTCGGTATTAATCGGAATGGTAAGCGGTAAGTCACCCACAGGATTTTTAAGCGGTCTAATATGGAAAATAAATACGGTCGCTCGTAACCTTGGCCAACTCTGTTTAAAATGTCGGTAGACGTGGTCTTCATTATGTAGGTAGAAGATGGCAATGTTGTCAGGTTGGGAATGATGGGATAATATCCAATGCAGGGTGCTATCTCGTAACGGTCCGACACGTAGCCCCCTAGCATTTTTTTGAGGAATACACAGTGTTACCCCGTAACGCTCCGGCACGCAACCCCGTGTATCCTGTAGACACTAGGAATAGGAAAAAGGAATTTGCCTACCTTCTTACCTATTATACTTACATGCTTGCAACAGCGGCGGAGCGATGTACGGTACTGTGGGGCTTACCTCGGTCGGTTACTGCTGGCGCTTCGGTCGGTCTTCTCGGTCGGACTGTTCTCAGCGGACTGCTACTCAACGCACTGCCTGACTGCCGGTCAGTGCATCGCGTTATATAGAACACGGACATGCGCGTTACTTAGTAAACGCGGTAACAGTAGTGGTGGTACGGAATGAACGGTGCTGAGGTATTAACGCGGTGATAAATTAATAATTAACGCGGTCGCGCGTTTATTAACAAAATAGAAACTTTCCCAACATTACTGGGCAAATCTTAGTTGTTAATATGAATCTTGAAAATTATTAACTTAAGTTGGAAAAAGAACCGATTAATTCTATAGATAAATAAGAGAATTACAGAAAATTTAGTAACTTCGTTACAGTCTTCCGCCTCTTTCTTCTGCTGACGACGGGTTGGAATCCGTCGTCTTCGTACTTCTTGTGGAAGCTTGCTGTCTTTCTAGGCCAGGAGCTAGGCTCCTGCGATGGAAGGTCGGCCATTTCGATAGACTCGATAGTAGGAGAGAATCTTGCGCTGCAGAAGTGGTCTGTGGTGCAGGTGCAGGGATCCAAGTGCTTTAATCCGACTCTTTAGTGCCTTGGTTATCTTGACAAACATCTGGCGCATAATATCCATCTCCTGATCGTGCCTCCTCTTGGAGCTTTTTATGAGGACGATCTAATAGTCTGTGAGTTCTTCACGGGTCGTGGGTGTGCTTTTGAGGTCGGAGAAATCTCCTTCCTCGTACAAGAAGAATTGAGGAGTCAAAGCAAAAAATGAGTTTTGCGTATAACGGCCAAATAGAGACTTTTGAGAAATTCTTATTTTATTATTTGATTCCCCTTTAAAATTAAAATAAACTTAGCAAAGTCCATGATTTTGTGAATTTTTGCAAATAATGACCTCATAAATCTATTTAAGATCTAAAGTGCTACAGTACGATTTGTGTTTCCCCCATTGCATTAAATCATTTATAAGGTAGAATTAGACAATAACTACAGTATTTCTTTAGGATAGCGGCCACATCGTAGACAATGATTCATCATCGTTAGAATTAAGTAAATTCATCCAAACCGAAAAAGAAGTACTGCCGATGTGTCTTGAATCGTTATTGCACCATTGCAGTGTTGAAAAGTATTCCAAAGATATTGCCGATCTCAATGGCTTGCCACTTCTTATGGAAGTCTATAAACGCTATCCGGATGATATTAATGTCATCGTCAAATTATGCCAAATACTGTCTTACATGAGTTACAACAAGAGTTTATTGGTCCCTTTTTGTAAGTCTGGTAAGTCTCTAAAAGAAATTATTTTCATTTTAAGAAATATTTACATAAAATAATTAGGGTAGAAAGAACAGATTCGTAGAAAAAACACTTGGCTAAAAATGTATACAAAACAACTCACCAAGAAAATGTGACCAGCTTTTTGAGAACTCCTCAGAAAGAACTTCATCCCACGATTATCTCAATGACCATAGTTTTTGCATAATCAACTTTGCAATAATTATAACTGGCCCCAATAATCCCAAAGGATCATAAATCTGACATATCACTGATAAAACTAACCTTTTAGTGTAGGTATCGTTTACAAAGAAATCCTTAATTTTGTACCTATGTGAAGGTTCGATTTAGGAATTATAAATAAGAATGCCAAATGCGCTTACACCATTGTATATTACTCTCTTCGATGATATCTGGTATATTAGTAGTTATTTAAAAACAGTGTTCTACATAATTGTCGTGCATACGTGTGCAATAGTATTGCATAAATATTTAACAATAATAATAATTCATTGTATAACAAATTAATATACAGTATGATACTTGAAAATAAATAACATATATCACTATTATATTATTGTACCACATCTCCCCCTTTTGAAAGAATGAACTACATTTTTAATGAAATAAAAATGGAGTACTTTCGTACAAAAATAAATATTCATAAGGTATATGCGCTTTTTTACTACATTTTACACTTCTATTTTACAATAAAAATAAAATTATTAGAGGTTCAAGGAAAGTGTTAAGAAAAAGATAAGAGGAATAATAGAAAGAAAATAAATAATAAAGAAAGGATAGAAAAGAAAAGTATTTATCGATCGAGTATAGATTTAAATATTATTTTTTGTTTAATTTAAAAATGAAACCTAAAATGTTAACCCTGATTTTACTTAAACAAACTTATTACCTAAATAAACTTATTACTTAATTAAGGTACACATGTACTTAAGTTGTTTAATTTAAATAATGTTACATAATTCTTAACTATTTCGAAGCCTAAACAATACGTGTTAAGTTATTAAATTATGAACCTCAATTTTTGCGAAGCTTTGCATTGACTTATGAGTACATAATATGTATTATAAAATATTAGGTTACAAGGTTAGTAAATTAAAACTAGTACATGTTTTCTTTTCGGTACAACTGCTATAATTGACATAATTAATTGTTTTTCTTTTAATTTTTCTACGATAAACACTGAAAATGGCTTTTTCACTTTAATCACTTATAAAAATGCTGTAATCTATTTTTATGCACTTTCACTTTAGCGTCACTTTTACTATTACTTAATATACAATTTACACCTTCTACCTCCTCTACTACGAAAGGGCCTTTATACCAAGGGTCAAATTTCGTTCTATTTTCATTATTTAAAAGTACTGAGTCATCGGGTTTTAAATATATTTCTTTAGACTGTTTTTCGTATTCTAATTTTCGCTGAACTTTTGCTTTTTGAATAAAATCATTGGCTCGTCTATTTGCAATTTGTAAGCGATATCTGACTTCTTGATAATATGCGTCGATATTATATACAGGGTCTATCAAAGTACCATTTAAAATATTAGAAAAATCAACCTTACGTGCAAAAACTAATTCAAATGGCGTATATTCGTGATATACACTGGGAGTTGTGTTATAACAAAAGCTGAAATAGTTTGTCCATTCATCCCAATCGTCTTGCATTTCGTTTATGTACATTCTAAGAAACTCATTTAAGACTCTATGATTTCTTTCGCAACCACCTATAGTTTGACTATGGTAGGCTGTCGAAATAGAATGTTTAATTTTTAGAAGTTCAGAAAGTGATGTAAGTACTTCGTTTTTATACTCAGTGCCCATATCGGTTCTGATTTCCTGCATTGGGCCATAATTAAGAATAAATTCATTAAACATTGCCCTAGCTATAGTTTTAGCTTCTTTATTCGGAATAGGGATAATTTTGACAAATTTAGTTAACTCGCACTGGATTGTTATTGCATACATATTGTTGTTAGGAGTTTTTCTGAATGGTCCAATCGTGTCGATACATGTGATGTCAAATGCTTTTTGTGGTGTAGGTGTTATTACCATTGGCTCTGAATGAGTTATTTTTCTCCTATTAATTTGACACTTTTGACATTTTTTAACGTATTTGTTGACATCGCGGGACATTCCTTTCCATCGGTAATTTGCTCTTAGCTTCTTAAGAAATTTTTTCTGTCCACAGTGACCTCCGGTAAGTGGATTATCATGATATTCCTGTACTAACGCTAACTTGTCATCATTATTTTTAATAATTTTGGGCTCTTCATACAGAAAAATAGTAAGATTTTTTAATTTACTTAAAGCAATATTTTTTAATTCGTTTATTGTGCACAATTTAAATATTTCATCTGTTATTTTTAGCTTTAGTTCCTTAATGTTGCAATCAGCAGCCATTTTTTCCAGCTTAGACAAAACAGTTCCTAAGAATGTTTTGTCATTACTGATTAACATTTTATCCTCGATCATAAAATCTTTATTCTTACCCATAAGTATCCATAGATATTTATGCTGAATTTTAAATTTTACATAAGCTAATTTTAAAACATTACTATTTTCTAAAGTCTCTAGGACTTTTGGTTTAACCGTAAACGGCATGCTAGCATTCTCGCTATTATCTTCTGTTAAGGTAGTATCCTTTTTTGCCATTGCCCGTGTTACTGCAAATACGTTGACTGTTTTGTTATTTATCGCCAAATCGCTTAGTTCGCTAATACAAATTCTCGATAATGCATCTGCTCCTACATTCTCCTTTCCTTTAATATATTCAATTTCAAAATTATATTCTTCTAAATCTAATCGCATCCTGGTAAGTTTTGAAGATGGGTCTTTCATAGAAAAGAGATACACTAAAGGCTTATGGTCAGATTTTACCAAAAATTTATTTCCGTACAAATATGGCCTAAAATACTGAATCGCCCAGTGGATGGCTACTAATTCTTGTTCTATAGTCGCTTTATTAGATTCTCCTTTAGTGAATGATTTTGAAGCGTAAGCTATTGGCAATTCTTGCCCATTAAAGTTTTGTGATAATATAGCGCCACAAGCATTTTTTGATGCGTCTGTTGTTAAAATAAATTGTTTATTAAAGTCTGGGTATTGTAAAATTTCGGGTTGCAACAATTTTTAAGATAAATAAAAGCTTGTTTACATTTTTCACTCCATTCAAATTGTGTATTTTTTCTTGTTAACATATTAAGAGGCTTTGCAATTTCTGCAAAGTTTCGAATAAACCTGCGATAATAGTTACAAAATGCTATAAAGCGTTTTACTTCATCAGCATTTCTAGGCTCTGGGTATTTATTAATAATGTCGTATTTTGACTCGTCAGGCAAAATTCCATTACTAGCAATCCTGTAACCTAGGTAAGTAACTTCTTGCGAAAAAAAATTGCATTTTTCGGGATTTAATTTTAAATTGTATTTTCTGCACGTTTCAAATACACTACGTAAATTTTGTAAATGATGATTTTTTGAACAACCAATTACAATTACGTCATCCATGTACAAGAAAGCCTTTTCAGGTGTTATTCCAGCAAATGCTATATTCATCGTCCTCTGGAAACTGTTTGGGCTTATTCTGAGGCCAAATGGTAACCTTGTAAATCTGTAGCTACCTGTACTTGTACTAAAAGTTGTAAAATCTCTAGATTCTTCTGCAAGTGGTATTTGATGAAAGCCCGCCTTTAAATCTAGGGTTGAAAACCATTTAGCACGGCCTAGTTGGTCTAAAATATCGTCAATTCGAGGCAATGGAAATTTATCAGGGATAATTTTCTTATTTGCCTCTCTAAAATCCACTACTAGTCGCCATTTTTTATCATGACCCTTAGATTTCTTAGGTACCAAAAGGATTGGACTATTGTAAACGGCATTAGATTCCTCTATTATGTTTTCCTCTAACATTTTACTTACCTGTGCATTTATTTCTTTAGATTGGGAAAGCGGTGTTCGATAATTTTTTATATAGAAAGGTTGCTCATCAGCTAATTTAATTTTTTGTTTATAAAAATTGTTTGTTGTTAATTTATCACATTTTAACCCAAATATATCAGCAAATTCCATGCATAATTCGGTGGTTTCCTTTTTCGCGCATTCCGGGATGTTTTTATTTAATTCCTTTAATAGTTGATCTTTTCGGTTATTTTGATTACAATGCAATTGATAACACGAAAAGTTTTTTAGGGATTCGGTTACAATTTTAGGATTATTTATGGTTATGGTTTCGCATGTTGTATTTAGAATTTTAATTATTGGACTTGACCTAGAAATTATGGTTGATGCTATGAAAACGCCTGGGGATATTTCGTTATTTAATACAACCGAATCTTCTTTAAGATATTTTAACTTTTCTACTTTTCTAATTATTTCACATCTCGGGGGGATAATTAACATATCTTTTGCAGGGCTGTCATGAATTGATATAGAGATTAATTTATTATGAAGTCTTATTTGCATTGTCCAATTAGAGTAGTCCAATTGACATTGATATTGTGTAATAAAATCTCTACCAAGAATTCCATCTGCTGGTATGGGAAAATTATCCTCAACTATGTGAAAATTTTGTTTTAAAGAAAAATTGTCAATAAACATTACAGTTTTAGTAGTACCTATGGAAGTTATATGTCCTTCTGTAACACCGTTTATCCTGCTAGCATTTGCTCTGTCAACTATTTGGTTTTTATCGATTTTTGTTCGCTTAATTAAAGAAATATCGGCACCAGTATCTACGATTAATGTTATTGTTTCATTTTGTGTCATTTGGGTCTGAACGACGATAAAATTTGACAACGATAGGTCCATGTTAAAAATATTTATTGCTCCCCCAATGGACCTGGTTGGGGTGATAATTCGTTTCCCGAATTATCTGTCTCAAAGCTGCGCACAGAATAGTTTCCTCTGCCTCGTTGAGAATAGCCCCTGTGACCTCTATATCTGCTATGGCCACCATGATAATTATTATGGATAGGAACTTCAGGATTTCTATTAAATCCTTCTCTTTTTCATTGTCCTTGCGCCCTAGGATAATGACCTCTATAATTTGGATTTTCTCTATTGTTGAATCGATTTTGTGTAAAAAGCACTGTAGAATTTTTTGATTCAGTTTCGACGCTAACAAACTTTGTCAAGGCGTCTTGAGTTGTGTTGAATGTGCCTGCTTCCATTATCAACCTGGATCTTTCTGAGGTTGCACTCGATTTTAGGGCATTAACTGCAATATTAGTTGTATAACCCTCTGCTACATTTACTGGTACACCTTCATTTATGTACGCTCTTTTTAAGCTTGTTGCTAAAGCTTCTATGTCAGATGCATATTTTGATGTATCGCTGGATCCTTGTTTAAGAGCTAATAATTTTGCCGAAACTAACTGCGAACTTTCACCCTTAATATTGCTTGTTAGTTTTTGAATTATAATTGGTATGGTATCATTATCGCCAATAAGGTCTCTTGCTTTACCAACTAATTTAGTTTTAATAAGAGCCACGGCATTTGCTTCGTGCCCTTCGCAATTTTCTTGGATTAAAGTTAGTGCGTCAATAAAAGATCGAAGTTTATCCACTGAGCCATCAAAATCATTGCACAAAACCCTGCTGGTGAAATTAAAAAAATCAATTTTAGTCATCGCCATTTTGCCAGTTTCAATTTTAATTTCAGTGTTTGTATTTTCTTCGTCTGAACCCTCTGAAGAGTTTTCACTGTCAATAATATCCTCCTCAATCACGTTTGGATCAATTAGTTCAGTGCACGATGTAGGTATTTTATACGAAACATTTAATACTTGATATACCCTGACTACTTTATCTCTTGAGACGGAAAAAAGTTTTTTAATAGCAAAATACTGTTCTTGACTTAACTTTTTGTAATCATGTAATACAAGTTGCACAAAGGTATTATAGTATTTAAGTAAATTATCCCTAACTTCTTTTTTAATTTCCTCTGATTTAGGTATTTTTTCCTTTAAGACTCTTTTTGATTCGTTAGTAATTAATATTTTTAAATTTGATAACTTGGTATAAAGTTCTTCCCAAGCTGATGACATAAAAATAACTAAATTTAGCCTAAATTACGGTAAAAAAAATCTAACATAATAGTAGTACATGAAAAATGTAAACAAAAATCCAACATAAAAATTATTATTCAGCTATATATATGTAATATGTAACTTTATAATATATTATAATATTATAACTTTCAATTACTTTATGAACTAATAAAAAAAAATAGTTTAACCCCCAAAAATATTTTAAAACTGCTAAATAGCCAAAAAATCTTATCCTAAATATACACAAATAAATAAAATTACATACCAACTATAATATAACATTTGTGTGGTCCATGTCCTGGGACGGATGCCAAATCTCCATTACATTTCCTTCTTCCATCTTCCAATAAACAGGTGGCGTTTAATCGCTCGTCCTTAATGTCACTGATTTCAGGTTTTACTAAAATATTTTTCTACATCAACACATTGTTTCTTCTTTCACTAACACGGACTTACAAACACAAACCACTATGTAATAGTCTTACTTAGACATCACCAACTGGAGCTTTCAGCATAAGACTTCTTGACAAGTCTCTTTTCATGTTTCTGCAGTAAGCCTTCCTAATTTTTAGTAATACCAAGGTTACAACAGCCACAGTGATTATATACAGCAGAATACGGATATCCATAGGAACATTTATAGCTTGTTCTTCCACTATAAAATTGGAGTTTACAACACCTGTGTCCGTAACTTCAGCATGCTTGGTGTTAGTAGTACCCATATTGACTCACACTGTATGTTACTGTACATTAGCACACTTTACAGCAACTAGCTCCCATACTTTTACCACGGTTTTACTATAAACATTTTTCTTTTTGTACTATATACATATAGAACAATTACTACTCTTACTGAAAAATGCACTAAAAAATGGTGTTTGGCACTGGCAGGGTCGCCATGTGAAGGTTCGATTTAGGAATTATAAATAAGAATGCCAAATGCGCTTACACCATTGTATATTACTCTCTTCGATGATATCTGGTATATTAGTAGTTATTTAAAAACAGTGTTCTACATAATTGTCGTGCATACGTGTGCAATAGTATTGCATAAATATTTAACAATAATAATAATTCATTGTATAACAAATTAATATACAGTATGATACTTGAAAATAAATAACATATATCACTATTATATTATTGTACCACACCTAATCAGATCTTGATTAGAATCCCAGTAAATACCTAATGTCTTATTTTGTTGATGATCGCCAAGTTCTAAAATCCCCATTTCTAATTCTAAATCCATTTCAAACTCCTTCAATAAAGTTTTGTTGGTCCACAACCATTTTCTCAATTGAAATCCTGTACTACCTAAAATTGTTGTAACCTGAATCTAAATATTTAATAAATCTTTCTTGGTTTTTGCAGAGGTTAATAAATCATCAACAAAAAAAACATTTTTTATAACCTTACTGGCAACAGGATAATTCTTTTCATTCTCATTTGCCAATTCAATAAGAGAAATTTTAATATTTTCCTTTAAATTAGGTCTCCAAAATAACCTCTGATATTTCCTATCCTCGAATGAATTTTTTCTAAACCTTAACAAAATATTGCTGCAACCTTGGACCACTAAACCGAACATCATTTAGACTAATGCCTACTAGCATCGAAAACAATTAGACATCTTATAGTCTTTCTATCAGCCTTCAGAACTGCATGATGCGGCAAAAAATATCCTTCACTATTAGTTAACTCTTGCCACTCTTCATTTACTTCCCCTATTTGAACCATGTGGCCTAAAGTTTCATATTCGTTCAAAAATGTAATATAGTCATTTTTCAATAATTCAGCCCTTAATAATCTTTTCTCAAGAGAGCAAAACCGTTTTAATGCCATTTTTGCAGAATCTTATCGCGCCGAGTTGTTCTAGTGACTCACAAAATTCTTTCGCCTGAGAAGGCACAATCTTCCTTATTTGGGGCTTTTCCAATTCCCAAAATCGAACAATTAGTTGATCATCAACTGATTTTCTACCACATTTTCGGTAACCAAATAGCTAGTGGATAAATTGCAAGGAATGTCATTTCTTTTACCCTTGACACACATTTGACCTGCAATAATTCATTTGAAAACACTGTTCTGCAACACAAGAGAGGTGTTATCTAATATTTATTAATCCGGGCATAAACTTGACCAAAATATCTAAATCAGCCCTCAAATTAAATTTTAGATCAGCAAGATTCAAATCTGCAGGAATTTTTAAGAGATTTCTATCAAAACTTACATTGGGCAACCTCTCAGTAATCCTTGATAAAACCAAGCAACTAATTTCTAAACTAAACTGACTATTACATGATTTTATTACAACATCAACTCTTTCTGTAATGTGGGTTAAATTTTGTCCCACTCCCCTTACCACATTAGTTACTCTTGAAGGCTGCAACTTTGACAGAGATCTTTAGATATGAAATTTCCTTGACTTCCACTATCCAACAATGCCCTACCAAACACCATAATATCACCATTCTGTATCTCCAAGAAAGCAGTTTTGGATGAAGCAGCAACAGAGTCCCTTGTACGGGTGGTGGCAGCACCTTCTGAAGCTAAACAAATCTTCCTATTGGAACATGGTACACAAGAAATAACAGCAGTCATACTTTGCTCAAGGTTACCTGTAGAATTGTTACTACCAGCAATGCCATTACTATCTGTGACTTCCAAATTTGGCATGGGAACTTCACTCGTATGCAGCAGTACATGATGTGAAACATTTTTTCTGATTACATTTCCATGATGGGTGATTCCCTTTTAAACAATTAAAGCAAAGCCTATTCTGCTTTGTTCTCTCTAACCTATTAATTACACTTAGCTTAGTAAATTTTCCACAATCATAAATAACATACTCTCCTCCACACCAACCACATTTATAGCCCTTTTCACTCACATTACTTATAAAAAAATCTCATCCATTTTTCACAAAGAGACCGACGTATACAACAGACGAAAAACAATGAAAAACACAAAGTCACGGTCTCACAACATTTACTTAAAGCTACACGTGTTTCGCTCTATTCAGAGCATCATCAGGCCTAAAACAATAATAATTAGTCTTAAAAGAAAAAAAGAAAAAAAAAAAAGAGGACATTAAAAAGACTAAAACCTTAAAAAGCCACTAACGTTGGCAAAACAGTAAATAAACATACATTTAAGGTTAGGATGACTATACAGTTATTTAGAACCAAAAAATAAAAAATTAAAAATTGTAAAATATCACACCTATTGGGAATCGAAGCCGCGACAACAAGCTTACACGCCAGAGACTATAACCTATGGGCTACCGGAACACTGAGGAGAAGTTTAAAACATTTGTTGTTAAGCCAAGGCATTCTAACACAATATTAAACTTATTTCAGTTGGAAGAGATTATGTAAATATAAAATTGATTAACTAAGATTATTAAAAATAAGGTTGGGTTCAAAATTAAATACGTCGTTAACACAGACAAGAACAGGACTCTTCTTGGCTTCTGAACTCCTCTTGGCGAAGCTAACAGGTGATTCGCAAACGCTGACTTTGTATCACGGACGTCTGTATTTTTAAATTTCTCAAACAACGCTACATGTTCTTTAACATGTTTCATTCTTCTACATGTTCTTTTTTTAAAAATGTCTTATGTTCCCCACTAAAATTAAATATTCGTCCCTTTCTTGCTCATTTTCTTGACTCGCTCCTTCATCCTCACTTTGCAACCCTTCAATCTCCGATTGAATCTTACTAAATTCTTCTCTAATTTTACCGTTAACGAACTTAAACACTTCTTATCTAAAGGTTGAACCAACTGAACATTACCATAATCATTTATTAATCTACTTTTTAAAACCCTTCGCCTTTGTTTTAAATTCGCAAGTTCTTGCTTAGTAATATTTATTCAAACGGATACATAAATATAAAAGAAAAGGCTTATTTCGATGCCTTCTCTTGCGTTTGGAATCCAGGGATTTGCCATCCGATTCTCAAACGTCATAAACGATTTCCTCACTGCTCACTGTTTTTCTTTTTAATATTCACGACTTCAGCAACCTTCCAAATAATTAATAAATCCCGATCGAGTGCCCAAAATGTTCCTTCGTTATGTTAACTATTCAAAAAAATTCAAGTGGATTGTATAATTTATTTTATTGCCCTTTTTAGCCGAGAATAAAACAACCTTACACCTTACTAGTGGTAGCCATTATTGCATCTTCCTAGGGTTCATTGCTAATGCTCTTGTTTTCGTCACACATTCGGCGACCGTGACGACATACGTGCGCAGTTGCCGCGTTGAACAAAAATTCCCTTAAATAACTCAGACAGTCGCAAAACCAGAAAAAAACTAAGCACGAGCCCCATGCAACTAGAAAAACGAGACAATGGAGCTTACACTTTGCGATTGTTGCGACTGCTCTCTCGTCAGAATGCAGCAGAATTCTCGCTACATCCCATCCATCATATGAAGAGATCGAGGGATCGGCCCTGGGTCACGTCATCACGCTCATTAATTCGTTGTGAGGAATTACGAGCTGACGGTGGCTTCTCGCCTCTTTGGACTTACTGAAGCTTAGGTGCAGGAGTGTCCGCACCACTCTCTGCACGTTACTGATACAGAAAAGCAAGTTTTAGGAATTATTCTGGGTTATAAATTATGCAGACTTTGGTACGCAATTTGAATCTCCTGTTAAATATTTTTATTTTATTTATTTATTTCAATATACAGCAGAGCCAGTTCACAAAATCAATAATAGATAATACAAAATACTAGATAATATAACAATACAAATATAAATATAATATTAGAATTACAAAAAAAAATAACAAGATAAAACCTCTGTATAAATAATCATCAACAAGGCTAAAAACTTAACACTATCCAAGGAACGTAGGTTAAAGTCCAAGATTATTTATTTTTCATTTGAATGACCATAAACCGCTGGAAAATGGATCCAAACTATTTTCATTAAAGAAACGCAAAGTCCTAGTCAGTGGACAAAAAAATCCATAGTTGGCCAAATGAAAGGCTAAACGAAACATAGATAGGAGATTTGATCCTTCTTTGACAGGTGTTAAAAGAAATTGCTTCCAAGACGGTAGGACAATGATGTAAACCATTTAAGATCTTATAAAACGTTAAAACATCAGAATAATGCCATCCTACTTAGATTAAATTGGATACTAATAGCATTATAGTAGATGTAATAATTACGAAAAATATTAATTTCTGCTCTACAAGCAAGGGATCTTAAGAATCTTCTCTGTACAGCCTCAACGCGTTCAATATGAGATTAATAAGTTGAACTAAATTACAGACGCATACTCAAGCGAAGAATAATAAAGTAATTTGAAACAGTAAGGTGAAAGACGTTCACTATTTCTAGTGATAAAATCAAGACTACGCATACTCCAGTTAATAACATCCAAAATGTGCGGTAAAAAAATTAGCTTGGTACCGAAAAGAACACCTAAATCTTTAACTGTATCAACTGACTTGAGTTCGTTATTGTTGATTGTATATTGATAATTAATAATTTTATTAGAACGACCAAACGAGATACATACACACTTCTTTACATTCAGTTCCAAACTATTGCTATTACACCACTCAGCCACACTATTTAAATCCAATTTAAGTAGCTCAGCATCAAGATATGACTCAATGGCTTTATACAGTTTAAAATCATCAGCAAAAGCAAGATGCTTTGAATAAACAATTACATCACTCAAATCTGCTATGAACAAGTTATAAAATACCGGTCCAATATGCGAACCTTGAGGCACTCCTGAAGATACTTCAATTAGAAATTAATTACTCCAACTTTCGAACCAGATGTCCATGACCAACCCTATCAAAGGCCTTTGAGAAGTCTGTATACACACTATCGACCTGTACAGACCTCTTAAAAACACCAATCAAATCATACTGATTGATTTGATTGGTGTTTTTTAGTCAATATTAAACCATGCGACTTAAATCCAGACTGTAATTAAACTTATAGTCAGGTGCCTTGCTGATAGGTTGTCTATATGTAGTTTCAAAATACCTAGCAAATAAGTTTACAATATCTTGATCATTACCAGCAACCTCGGCTTCCATATGCATGCTATGGGGTACGAATCAGACCTATGCAACCTATTGATGTGTTCTGACAACATTCTGTAATTTGCTACTAAACCAAATGGGAAAATTAGATGATTTAAAATGTTTAATTGGAACAAACCTCTCAATAGCAAAATTTTCATTTATTAATATCTTTCTGAATAAAAGCAATATCGCAATTCATGCTAGCAAGGTAATTATTAATGGCAACAAAATCACAGTTTACAAAACCATAATAATAAACATTGTAGCATTTTATTTTTCCATTTACATTTATTTTTATTAAAATAGGCTAAATGCTCATATACATAGAAATACATTTTTATTGCTCATCTTAAAGTGAAACACCTGTTCAGTATACTGGTGGCGCTAGTATCGTTACGCCGCGGATTTCTTGATTTATTGGGTTCTGCTCCCTGCCCTGGTTCTTCATGGGTCTGAAATTTAAATAATCAGGTAAGAAATTTTCTTAGTTTTAGTAAAACTAAGTGGCGCCTATTTGGTTCTCTTTATTATTATTTTATTGATTTGCAAACTGCAACTTATATTGAATCCTTACCTACGAACACGCAGCCTCGAATAGTTCTGAGCTACCGTCTGCAATACTTGTGTACAATTTAACAATGTGCGATAAGAAAGTTTTTCTAAATCAGCCTGCTCTGTGGCAAATATAATAAAACTGATCTGAACTTATCCTAGTCTTCAGTCAGCCACACATGGAGCTTTACCAAGATAATCTGGGCCGTCTGTCCGAGTCCTATCTGTATGAAACGGGGCTCATAGTTAAGTTAGGTTTCCTCACCGTGGGTGACCGGAAAACCAGACTGTTTTGTTGTCAGTCATCACAGAACTTCAAACCATTACACCCTCAAGGTAGTGGTAAGGTTAAGAAGCAATCGAAGATAATAACGGAAAAGAAATGGAAAGAAAACCCTGAAACAATTTTTCAGTGATAATAACAAAGTTCAATGTCACAATGCCGGTACAAACAAAGAAATGTCCTATCACTCACCTCGCAAAAGGTTCCAATCAATCAAAAGTATGGCATATTTTATATAACTTGCATCCTCACTTCTTTGGTTGGGTCGTAAAGTTTTACGTGCCCTCCTACCAACACACGATTATTATTTTCAAACAAAAAATCCCTCTTTCTCCCGCACAGCTCCATACGGAGACTTTCAAATCAAAAAAAGATAGAAAGCATCAAAACACATACCAGCTAAAGACCTTTTAGTAGTCAAAAAATAGGCAAGAGCCAAAAAGGCTAGCCGAAGAAAAAGTCAGTACGACAAAGAAAAACCAACACGAGGGAATCAAATCCGCGGAAATATCGGAAGCGGCAATCGATATCGATCTTGACAAGTGACAGACCCATGAAGAACCAAGGCAGGGAGCAGAACCCAATAAATCAAGAAATCCGCGGCGTAACGATACTAGCGCCACCAGTATACTGAACAGGTGTTTCACTTTAAGATGAGCAATAAAAATGTATTTCAGTTACATTAATCATGAGTAATTGTAGCCTTATTTACTTGATAATTAAAAACAATTCATATTGTGAACGTTTAACTTACTTTAATAAAAATCAATTTAAATGGAAAAATAAAATGCTACAACATCATACTTAAGATTTAAATCACAATTAATAGGAATACTTATTTCACAAGCAGGATAGTGATTTGATGCCGGTGATAAATTTTCAGTGGCATATATGACTTCAACATTTTACAAACTTGAGAATAACAGATCAATAAATGTACCAAACAAATTTGGCAAGCCATTCACCTGCAAGATTAAGATAGTTACAACAACTACATAGCACATTTGCAGATGATATAGAATCAGCCGCCTGAACATGCAGTCCGTTCACAGAGTTCCTCCATACCGCATGTGGCAGACTAAAATCACCACAAAATAAAATATCACAACTAGTATGAATACTCATAAGATCCATGGATGTAGAGGGAAATGCCTCATAAATTGATAAAGGAGAAGCAGGAGGGATGTAGACAGCACCAAAAATGATATTCTTGTCACTGCATGATATAAGCACAAAGTTGTGTTCCAGGGTTGAATCACTGGTCTGTAATAACCTGGCTTTAAAACATTTACGAACAGGAATCAAAATGCCACCCCGTATTTGTGTAACTTCAATCCTGACAGGAAAACTAACGGAAAATATTGAAGTCAGTGAACTTTAACTCCGAGTCCAGAAAATCTTCATAAAGTCAAGACTCCACCAAAATTACGATATTAATTTAACATATTAAGACATCGTTATAACTTAAAACTTATTTTGATCAAAAAAATTGAAAATATATCGAGTGCAAATTCTAAACATGAAGTATTTTTCGTACAATAAACATGTTATCTATTCTTTATTTTAACATAATTCGTAATATATATAAAAACGAAAGAGCATTTCGTGATTTTAAGATTTCCAAGTCTAATCATCATCTAGAGATATTTAGATCTCTGCGCAAGACAATTAAAGCTCTAACTGCACAAGCCTACAAAATGTACATCCATAGTATTAAGAACAAAATAACCTCCGATCCGAGTGAATTTTGGTCTTTTATTCGAAGCAAACGTAATCAGTCTCAAATCTTCTAACCAATCATACAATACGCCTGACAGTATTGTGTCCGCTTTTGGAGATTATTTCAGGAGTGTATACACGAACTCACTTCCCAGCGATCATCCTGTCGTCTCTGAACCTCCCTTAACTTGCATAGACGTCGTCGCGCATCGTGGCTACCGACATTATAATGGCGAGCAAGTGTCTCAAAAGCAAAATGACCTCTGGCCCAGATCTAATTCCTAGTTTTTTAGCTAAGGACTGCTCTGTTGCACTTACAGACCCTCTGCTCCACATTTTTAATCTGATCCTTAACACAGGTATTTTTCCCAATATCTGGAAGCAGGCCAAAGTTTGCCCTATCTTTAAAAAGGGCGAGGCTGGAACAATTGAGAATTACCGCCCTATATCCATTCTGTGCAATTTCTCAAAGTTATTCGAGTTGGTTCTTTATAAATTCATTTTTCCCAAGGTTAAGTCCATGCTGACTAACGATCAACATGGTTTTGTTTCTGGCCGCTCATGTACTACAAACCTAGCATTCTTCTCTCAGTTTGTGTGCGAAGCACTTAATGATAGAGGTCAAATCGATGTTATCTACACAGACTTTCAAAAGGCTTTTGACCAGATTGACCACTTCATCCTATTAAATAAGCTTGAAGGCCAGTTTGGATTTTCCGATCGCTTGATAAAGCTCCTTAACTCCTATTTAGTTGACCGCTCTCAGTTTGTAGTGGTCGAAGGCTTTAGATCTGCTTGTTTTTCACCCACCTCTGGAGTTCCTCAGGGCTCTAACTTGGGCCCCCTTCTCTTTAACGTTTTCGCTAATGACTTGATCTCCACCCTCAATTGCTCTCGGTTGGCATATGCTGATGACCTAAAGCTTTTCCATAGGATTGACTCTATAGCAGATTGTGGTCAACTGCAAGAGAACATCAATACTGTACACCATTGGTGCACTTTGAACCGGCTTAACCTTAATGTTTCCAAGTGTAATGTGGCCAGCTACTTTCGAATCAAAAGTCCAGTTGTCTTTAATTACTCAGTTAATGGAGAGTCTCTGGCAAGGTCTACCTGTTGAAAGGATCTTGGAGTTACCTTTGACCAAAAATTTTCTTTTATCCCTCACATCTAAGATACTGTTTCTAGAGCTATTCGCATGCTGGGCTTTATTATTAGAAATTGCAAACTTTTTTCGAACACTGCTACTGCCAAAACTCTTTACTATGCATTTGTTAGATCCAGGTTGGACTACAGCCGATTCCTTAAATGTTTGGCATTTAAGGATGATGGGAGTCTATCCTCCAAGGGGTTTTTAACCATAACCTGCTGCTCTCTAGATATACTGAACGGTCACTTGCAAAGAGGAGAGAAATGCATTCGGTGAAATTCTTGTTTAATTTACTTAACCATAAAATTGACTGCCCATCCCTTTTGCAAAGGATTTGCTTTCATATACCATGCCTAGGATCTAGACAGTGTCCAGGTTTTAACTTGGGACACAGCCAAATCCAACATTCTGTACCAGAGTCCTATTCACTTTATGTGTCAAAACTTTAACACTATTGCTGATTCTTGTGACATTTGCCATGACAACTTGGCACTTATTTTGAGTCACCTGCGTATGGTCGGTGGGGGAGGCTAGGTTGTTTAGTTTTTAGTTTAAATACATTTGTTTACTCATTTTTTTTCTGCTCTTTTGATTTAAATTAATTCTTGATTCTTATCCCAATATAGTGTTGATTTTTTATTATTTATTTTCTCAAACTCACTACTTTTTTTTTATTATATAGCAATTCTTTTATAGTTTAGTTGCATGAATCTAATACAGTTCATGCATTCGTACTTGTACATTTATATATTTAATTGATTTAATTGATTATTATTATTATTATTATTATTATTATTATTAACAAAATCTATGTTTTACTTTATTTACTTGTCAATATATTTTAGGTTGGATTGGCGTTTTATCTTCCTGGACCAAACACGACGACGTACGGGTCTCCATTCCAGCCGCACGTGCTCTGGCCAACTTAGATGACGACAACGATGCGCAATACCCGAACAATTTATACATTTTACACCCCATCACCCGAACGAAAAGAATTCAAGATGTGGACGTAATATTTGTGCACGGATTACTTGGCGGTGTATTCTTTACGTGGAGGCAGAGACGAAAAAATCAATCTGCTTTAGGGCTACTTGGTAAGAGGCGGGGAAAAGGTAAGGCCTTTTTTATCATAAACTGGCATGTCACCATTTCTAGTTCCCGAACTTGGCCCTATCCTTTATTCCCATTTTTTCTGTATAAAAGGAAAAATATAATATAATAAAATACATACTTATATATTAGACAAAAATACATAAAAGAAAAATACGTAACACACGAAAGATTAGGTTTAGAAATAGCTGTATGATGGTCCCAGCTGGTAAGAAGGTATAGGCACGAACCTAATAAATATACCTGGACTGCCAATTCAATGAAAATTAAATGACCACTATTAGGGGGCCATTTGCGTGATTGTGTCCTTTCGATGTTGGTCACTCTGACCAATTTTAGTTGTGCCAATTGTAGGGAAATAAAACAATTAAAGTTTTTAAGAGGTTATGGCAAAAAATACAAAACAGAAAGTTACATATAGGTAAGAATTTAAGATAGTTGCGTTAGATTTGTGATTTTTCTCTAAAACTTATGAAAGCATGCATTTTAAAATATTCGTTTTTTTATTATTTGCAATGGCTGGAATCCTATCTGTCTAATCGTACCCAAAGAGTTACAGTATCTGGATGTTTATCCGATTCCAGATCCCTTAAAACTGAAGTACCTCAGGGTTCAGTGTTAGGACCACTATGATTTTTGCTCTGTGTAAATGATTTGGATTCATTAAAACTGCAAGGCAAAGTGGTTCAGTTTGCTGATGATACCACCATTTTATGGAATCATAGAGATTCTGATAATGTTAAAGCCTAGGTTTTTAAGGATCTTAAGATTTTATCGGAGTGGTGTGCTGCAAACAGGCTTATATTTAATGTGGGCAAAACCTTTATTATGGGATTTAAGTTATTACATGCAGATTTTGCCCTAAGCATGTATCATGGGATTTCATATAAATTCGGGCAAAAGTTTATGGTTTTTGGTATTGGCTTGGAAGGGTTGTGTGATTTACAGTTTTTATAAATGGAATTTGGGGTTTGATAGCAATGCAATTTATTTATTTTTTTAGGCTTTTGGGTTTGATTATTTTTAGGAATGTATTTACCTACCCTATCCTGTCAGCACACCTCGGTGGAGTTAGTTGTATTATGTTTCCTTAGTCCCTATTCATGTACCTGGTGTTGGGAACACTCTGACCTTTGGTTTGTTTGTCAAGAGTTCCTATGAGGCCGGTATATGTCTGGGGTATGGAGGGACTTCTAGAGGTGCTGTTGTGCCACAGATTGCGCTATGAGTGGAGTAAATAAGAGCTTTTAGATGGTGATCCGTTAGTGTAGGAAAACTTACAAATACTTTTTTCTATAGCGGAATCATGTTGGGCAAGGTATCCTAATTGATTTGAAATTGGCCTCGCCAGTTTTGCTTGCTATATTTCCCTTCAATTCTTCAAGTTAAGTTTTAGTAAATAAACGTGCCTTGACATCTGGTTTCTAACCCTACTAGCCGATTGACAGTGACTGTGATTGACAGTAATGACTATTGACACACTTGTTGTTGTGGAGGTTTGGCAGCGTTGCTGTTTCCCATTAAAGCTTGGTTTCCATTTGGCGGATGACGGAGCGTCATAAATCAGGCAGAGCGACGTAAGAGGAAAATTGGAATTTCCTAGCCCCGTTGGGAAAATTTTGTTAGTTTTCTATGTTTTAGCATCCGAGCAGTATCATTTTGCTGTGGTATCGCGGAATTTCTATTTTGATAGAGTGAGGCTCCGCGTAGTTTGCACCAAGAGGCAGGGTCAGATCGTGTCGAAGAGAGAGAGTGACAAGTTCACTGGCAGTGTCACCTGTCATTGTCTGGTCGGTTGTCAGTTCCTTGTCCAGCCGGTAGCCATCCCGTTATCAGAAAGAACAGTCGACATTTTGTGATTTTAAGGAAAATTTAAGTTCATCTTGCCGTGAATTCGGTTGAATGGAAAAATATTCCTCCCAAGTTTTGGGGTTTAATTTGATGAACGTCTAGTGGGAAGTTGTAGCCGAGAGGATTTCGGATTGACCTGATATTTTTGGATTTGGTCGGCTGCTCCCACACCATTTATGGGATTTTGAAATTTTCTAACCACAAAACGAGACTCTAGGCCTCGCTCACCACCTTAGGTATGTAGCAACATATTGGTAATTGCCATAGAATTGATTGTATATTTATTTTACTGATTTTTTTTTGTCCTCTATTTTAGAGGCCTCTCCTTTTTCTCATTCTCTCCTCTATTCTCTGGTTTCTTCTGGTCATCCCAACACCATCTCAGTGGAATTTAATTTTTTTATATAAATGGAAGTGACTATGTAAATTCTTGGATGATTATATCAATCTAGTGGACCTATGGATTGTTATTTGAGTTTTTCCCAAATTATTTTCAGCTTTTAGGATCTAGGTACAAGCGTAAATATAGGTCATCATTTTCTTGATTAAGGGGGGCTTATATTACCATCATAATATATCAGGGTTTGGTGTAAAATATTTAAATCAAGTGGCGCTCTTATTAAAATTTCTCCCACTACCTTCTCCACTGTCCAAAAGCTGGCGGCCACCAAATCACTGAATCTTTTAAAACAAAATTTGCTTGCCTGGACTTAGTAATTTTTTTTTGTGGTTGGATAGTAGGTATGACTCACACGG
The DNA here is from genome assembly GCF_022605725.1 of Anthonomus grandis grandis. Classification (NCBI taxonomy): domain Eukaryota; kingdom Metazoa; phylum Arthropoda; class Insecta; order Coleoptera; family Curculionidae; genus Anthonomus; species Anthonomus grandis. The sequence continues at coordinate 47,779,985 of NC_065548.1, forward strand.
GTTGGAAATAAATTGGTTTGAACCGAGTTACGCGCTACATAGTTAGCGCTAGATTTTGTTTTGTCCCAATTATATTCGGCTTTAATCCCTGATGGCTCTGATTGTCTCGTCGGGAGTGGAAACTACGAGATGCGACGGTCTCGCGGGAGATTTAAATTATATTGAGTCGCTAACAGTATACTATATCGAATGTTGTAGAATATTTAATGATAAATAAAAAAATATTAAATCAAAATATCTGACCGAAAAAATATTTTGTTTCTAGCACTTCATTTTGCGCAGAGGTGACACGTTTATAATTCCCACTTGCCAGAAAAAAATTGACGTTTATTTTATCTTCTAGGGGCCTCTACCCGGGTACGCCCCTTGGACTGTTTATTTGAATTATTTTAGTGTATCCTAAAACAATAATTATGTTTTCAGAAAGTTTACTGCCAGATACGGAAATGACGCCATCAACTGAGAAAAGAAAAACCGCTAAAGAGTATCTGGATCAGCTTAAAGAAAAACTACTAATACAGGATTACGAAGTCGTATGGACTGACATTCCCGTAAATGCCAACGAGAAATGTGCCGGGCCGTTCACTTGTCCCGGAGATGACTTTGCCGTCAAGAAAAATTTCGAAGAGGATCAAGTCTATACGTATTGTTGGCCAAAGGATTGGTTGGGTAAGTCTTGTAGACTCCAATTGATGATCACAAATTAACATACTCAGCAGTCCGTTTGTATTATTTAAAGGTCAAGACTGTAAAAATATACGCGTTATTGGGATCAATTATGACACCAACTTGTCAATGTGGACTCCGCTATGTCCATTAGAAAAGGAAAAATTGACTTTAGATGAGAGAAGCGAACTTATAGCTAAGAATCTTATAAACTGTGATGTCGGGAACAGACCTATCGTGTGGATTACGCATTCAATGGGCGGACTTATCGTAAAAAATATTCTTCAAAAAGGTAAGAAAGCCATATACCTATAGTTGTCTATATAGTGTTCAGTTCGATTTCTATATAGTCTTTTCAGATTTTTACATAGTTATAAAAATACTAACCGAATGCCCGCAGCGTTGCTCTCGTGGGTCTTATACAGTGCATCCCAAAAGTTATGTCTAAATTCATTTAAAATTCAACGGTGTGTTCGAAAAAAAAACGCTCGGACCCGTCGATTTTTATTTCAAGTTGCGCATTTTTGTACGTGAAGTTTGTATATACAGGGTTGCTCAAAAATAAATTACGACCATAAACTTCATTTTTTCAAATGAAAGCACCTTTTTTTATTTCATCTTTGAATTTCGCGTGGAATTCTACGTATGTTTCATGCATCATGTCCTATACCTAAAGTCAACAGTTATCGAAAAAAAGACGATTTATGTAACAAATAAAAAAAGAACAAAAATTAAGTTAAATGTTCAAAATGGTTGCCATTCATGGCTTGACAATATCCGAGGCGATCAATAAAGTTTCGTTGCACATTTTCAATCATTTCCGGAGTTATGGCGCGCACTTCTCTGCGAATTCTCTCTTTCAAGTCGTCTAGATTATTTGGCCTATTAACAAATACCTTCGACTCAAGGTATCCCCACAAAAAAAACTCCATTGGTGTTAGGTTAGGCAACCTAGCAGGCCATTCGATGGGTCCTCTCCTTCCTATCCACTGATTGGGAAAGGTTTTATCCAAAAATGTACGCACAGTGGCAACATAGTGCGGAGGAGTGCCATCTTGCTGGAAAATTAGTTCTTCGTTAGGATAGTCTGGGTCCAATGGATTTGGAAATAAAGCTAGTAATGCTGGAACTAATTCAAATTGGAGAAAATCGAGATACACTTGTCCCATTAAAGTCTGTTCAAAGAAAAAGGGACCTATTACTCTTCCGAGCCCTATTCCACACCACACATTTAGTTTTTGAGGGTACTAGGTGTTTACCTCCATCATCCAATGCGGATTTTCTGTTGCCCAATATCGACAATTTTGTCTGTTCACACTGCCATTCAAGCAGAACGTGTCTTCATCGGAAAAAATAATATTTGTTATAGTGGTTTTAAAGTCACTTGAATGACCATAAAAACTATTAAAAGCGGTCCGGCGGGAAGACTTATAGACCGGGGCCTGTTTTAAACACATTGCTTCGCATTAAAAAATCGCCAAATCCGTGTGGATTACGCGTACTAATGCAGGTGTCGATGTTAAAGCATGCCGTGCCCAGGGCCCCTGCCGCCTTAAAAAAAAAGTCGCCTTTGACGAGCCGACTATTTTAAAGTTTTAGGACAGTGACAGGTGGCAGGACGAATCGAGGCAGGCGGCTCTTTTAGTTTTGCTCTGATGTTTAATGAGAGTGTTGTATGCATATTATAATATTTCTTTGTTTTTTAATTTGCGATTTGTTAAAGTTTGTGGAGTTACATTGTTTTTTGTTTCTTTTTTGATATAATTAAATAGTTTTTATTTCCTTGTTAATTCCTATAAATATTTTAGTGTTGTTATTGTTTTTTATGTTTATTAATATGGCTTTCTGGAGACCTTTTGAGGTAGCCGATACAGTATTGACAAGTAGTGTAGCTAGTGAGGAATCCAGCGAGTTTGGACATAGACTTACTTGTTTAGTGTCAAAGAGTAATCTTAAATATTTTTAATTGCCTTAGACAAGAAAGTCCGGATATGTCAGAAAATGCCATAATTAAACGTATTCATAAATTAACTTTAATTCCGTCGTCGACAATTTATCTCGTTTTAAAAGTGGGAGATGTCCTTTTTCTCTTCACAGAGTCAGCTAAAAACTTAGAAGAGTTGATGAAGCTACCAAAGACGTTATCCGGCGCGTAGTATACAACTTTTATAAGGCTAACTTGGTTCCAACATTGGAAATGATTAGAGAAAATTTGGGTTGATAGTTCAACAAATTGTGTTTTGAATACGCCATGTTCAAGAGGAAAGCGAATCATGAACATACTTTATGCTGATTTGTTAAAAATGCTTTACTTTTATCTGCAAAAAATATTTCTGAATCGTCGGCTGATTACCACGAAGACATGACTGCGGCATTATTTGAAAAGTGGTTCTCTGAATAGCTCCTACCAAACATTCCTCCAAACTCAGTAATCGTTATGGACAATGCATCTTACCATTCCAGGATATTAAATAAAATACCAAACAACAGCTCTAAAAAACAAGATATCATAACTTTTATAAAAATTAAGAACACTCCAGAACCTAACAAAATCCCCTTGAAAAAGGAGTTGCTTAATAATTAAAGGTTATAACTTTAAAAATGAGTATGTTATTGATAACATTCCTAAGAATAATGGACACACCGTTTTAAGATTGTCTCCATATTATTGTATTTTTAACCCCATTGAACTAGTATGGGGCACATTAAAAAAACAACTCCGAAAGTGCAACAGTTCACCAACAATTAAGTGCGGTAGTTATTGAAAATATCCGCATATTTGTGTCAGAATTCAAAACTAATAGATGGAAAAATTGTGTTGAGCACGTAATTAAAACTGAAAGAGAGTATACCGTTTTGTCACCCATACCCCAAATAATAATTCAACCTGGCCTTGATGATTCTACTTCTGAGGATAGTCTTTCAGAAGGTTAGTTAAGCATTGGTGAGTACTTTGCAATAATATAAATAAGTGTTTGAGTGTGAATAATTCTAGTCGACTTTACTGCGTTATAAAAATGTACCTAAGTAGGCAACATAAAAATAAGTTCTCATCTCAAAAATAATAATATAATAGTCAGTAAAACTCTAACTTTAACTTAAAAATTTTTATTTTATTTTATTATTCACCAAGAGATTTTTATAAATAACCGCACGCCTCTGACGGCGCGGCGGCAGAATCCTTTATGATTTTTATGGGTCTTAAGTTTTTGCTTCTTCAAGTGAGGTTAAAACTACTATACTAAATTATTATTTAGATTGAACATGTTTTGTAAGCGTATACAAAGCTCATTTCGCCTATCGAAATCGTCATCAAATAACTTTTGCACAGGAATAACTTTGTAGGGGTGATATTTGTGCTTTTTAACTATTCGTTGAACTATAGATTTCGCCATGTGTAAATTTGCCCCAATCTGCGACAGAGGAGTAGTGCATGGATTTTCTTCCAAAGAAAGCAAAACGTCAAGTTGTTCATTTTCATCTTGAGCAGGACGACCAGATTTCGGCAGATCTCTAACATGACCGAATTTTCTAAATGTAGCCTCTATTCTACTCACCACCTTTTGACATATCGGAGGACGATCAGGATGGATTTCATTGAATAATTGAGCAGCTTCTCTTTGAGTACGTGTTCTATCACCAAACCCAACCATGCACAGAATTTCTATTTTTTCTCGTTCCGTTAACTTTACCATTGTGAAAACCGCAACTTTGCTCGTACACTTCGCACTTGATAATATCTGTTCGGCGTACAACTTTTATACAGTTTCTATGAAAATACACGGTCACCAGCCAACAATAAAAAAACACGAATGAATGGAATTTTGCTCTGTATAGAAATTCTGAGAGATAAAGTGACTCGTAAGGTGAACTTCAATAATAATGTTTGGTCGTTTTTTTTTTCGATAACTGTTGACTTTAAAATTAAATTGATGCTCGTAATTTATTTTTGAGCAACCCTGTATATACAAACTTCACGTAGAAAAATGCGCAACTTGAAATAAGGATCCGAGCGTTTTTTTTTCGAACACACCCCTGAATTTTAAATGAATTTAGACATAACTTTTAGGATGCACTGTATATAAAAAGACTTATATAATCAACGTGCAGCCCAACCGGTAAAACCTAGAAATATGAAATTGGGGGACAACATTCCTATGGTTATGTAGACGTCCACTAAGAAGGGATTTTTTGAAATTCCATCGGGAAGGGGTTGAAACCACGCCTTATGTATCATAGCTTCAAAACTAAGTACTTTTTGCAAAAACGGAGAAACACCTCATTTTTTTATTTTATTTTTTTACTCAATTCCACAAGAGAAGTTCTACTGAAGAACTTCTTTGTAAACAACATTTTTTGTTTTGCCTTCTTGTGCCAGAATTATTAAGTTTTTTGGTTGTGAACCCCGTTTACCTTAATACACCCCAGGCATAAACAAAATTTAAATCACAATTTTTATTTTAAATGTACTACTTAGGTATACATAATAATATGAAAAAAGATCAATTTTCAACGCTATAAGTTTACAATGAAAGAATTTTCGTAGAAGAAGTTTTCACCCCTTCAGGGTGGCGGAATTTTCGAGAATCTTTTTTTTTTATTAAAATGTAATTAAATTTAAGTATTTTGCAGTTTTTTTTTCCGAAAAGCAATGAATTTAAGGATAAAAAAAGATGTTAAAATCTTAACGGGTGGTTTTAATCACTTTAAAAAAAAAACAAAAAAATGGAAATTAGGTAAAAAAATAAAATAAAAATGACGTGTTTCACCGTTTTTTAAAAAAGTACACCCCATAGGAATGTTGTCCCCAAATTTCATATTTCTAAATTTTACCGTTTGTACTGCACGGTGATTATCAGTTAGGACAAGTCTTTTTATATATAAGATAATAAAAATATTTACGGCCAATGCCATTTTTACAATAAAAGTTAAGTTTAAGATTGACTTATTTACAGGGGCGGCTCGTCAGGTAAAGTAGGTGAAGGTGAGCTTCACCAGAAAATATAAATAAAATAAGAAAATAAAAACAACATATGAGTATTCTTTTTTGATCTAAGACAATCAAAAAGTACCAAAATAACTAGTTTTTATTAAATAATACATCAGTTTTTCCAATAAACAATAAATTCTATTAATCAGTTCCGCGCCGCAACCCGCAAAACCCCAATATACTAATTTATGTCCAAGTGAAGATCCCGTGTTATATCCGCGATCGCCTTCACCGTTGCCATGGCAACGTGACGTCAGCCTCGCGCGCATGAACTTATAAATATCGATTCTTTGATGTTGGTCACTCTGACAAATTTTAGTTGTGCCAACTGTAGGGAAACAAAACAATTAAAGTTTTTAAGAGGTTATGTTTACAAAAATACAAAATAGAAAGTTACATATAGGTAAGAATTTAAGATAGTTGCGTTAGATCTGTGATTTTTCTAATACTACTTTAAGAATTTCGTTAAAATTTATAAAAGAAAGTAATCCTCATCTAAAATGAAACCAAGTTTCAATCAACTTGGAATAGATGCATGCACTTTAAAATATTTGTATAATAAAACAATCTGATAATCTTGAATCTTATAAATCCTAATACCATGAAAATCATGATATTCATTTAAATTTTTGCTTGTATTTACTTAACAAATTCAGTTAAAAACTATTTTGTTACTATAACGAGTTTTACTTTCTTTCCATGTACAGTGTTTTCACATTAATAGGTACAACCATCTATAAAAATCAAAATATACATGATTTTATGAGGGGTTGTAATTATAAAAGGTTTATAGAGTAAAAATATATTACTCTGTCAACAACTCAATATATTATTCTATTATTAACAACACAGACGGACAATTCACAATAATTCGGTTTTGAGAACCTCACCAAATACCAGGTATATTTATAAGTTCGTGCTCACGCGGCATCGCATAATCGGCCATAAGAAATTGAGGCGGGTGCAGATCAATCTGTTTGATATTCACCTGTTGTTTTTCGCGGTGTCGGGCGTTTATTTGTGGTTAGTTTGGATTTTTTCGGATTTTGGATATTAGTTAGTAGTGTGTTGGAGTTTTTGCGGTTGTGGAGATTGAATTTGGATATTGGTTCGTGTTTAAGATTTTTTTAGACAATATTTATAATAAACTAAATAAAAATGAACCCGATTAATGACGTAGTGTGCAACATACTGGAAACTCCCTTCAGGCATTGGATGGATGAAGATAAAAGGGATGTGCTGTTATATAGTCGACCAACCAATATTCTAAGCATAGAATTAAAAAAGGAAGCAAAGAAAAGAGGCAAGTCTTATAATATTAATTTTAAGCCTTCTTGGTTTACCGAATTTAATTGGCTGTGTAGCAGCACGGTGCTGCAAAGATTATATTGCTGGCCCTGTTTACTATTTTCAAACAAACAATCTGTATGGAATAGGGATGGCTTTACAGATTTTATTAATATTATTAGGTCCTTGCATAAACATGCAGATTCTGGAGAGCACCAAAAACCGCTACAACAAAATTAAAAATGTTTTTAGTGGGAAGTCAAAAACAATTCAAAATGAGATAATTGAATGTATTTCAAATTACATTAGTGACTACATTAGATCTGAAATTAAGGATACTATTTTTTTCCCTCCAAATTGATGACACTACTGACATAACTCAGACCTCACAGTCATCAATAATATTAAGATTTGTTAATTCTCAAGGGATATTAGTAGAAAGGTTCTATGGATTTTATGATGTTAGTGCTGGGAAAACCGCTGATCATTTGTTCACTATGGCTGCAACAGTTTTAGAACCTTTAGAATACAAAGATAAGCTAATAGGACAGTGTTATGATGGAGCGAATGTGAAGTCAGGGCATTTGAATGAACTTCAGCAAAAAATTAAAGAACATGCCCCACAAGCAATTTTTGTGCATTGTCTAGCACACCGACTTAATCTTGTTTTACAACAAAGCTTTAGGAAGATTTCAAAATGCCGCATTTTTTTGCAACTATTGCAGGAATTCCATCATTTTTCCATAGTTCACCAAAACGATCCTACGCTCTGGCGTCTACATCAGCTAGACGTATGCCAACATTTACAGAGACACGATGGCCTTCTAATTCAAAATTAATCAACGTAATTATTGATGACTGGCAAAAACTGTAACAGACTTTTGACAATATTATGAATTCTGAAGAGTCAGATTGTAAATCAGTTCAGTTGGCTTTAGGCTTTTTAAGAGAGTTTAATGACTTTGAGTTTACATTTTTAGCAATAGTGTTTAGCGATATTTTCAATTTAACAGATATTTTATATGATGTTCTTCAAAAAAAATCCCTGGATATTAATTATTGTTTAAATTAAATAAAAGGAACGCGTCAATTGTTAAGCAATAAAAGAAATGAATAAGTTTTTAATACAATTTTTGATAAAGCCAGCAGTTTGACTACCATAAATACATTGAAAAGATTTGAAGCTGGAATGAACAAAATAGAAATTATCAAACAATATAGAGCTTTATATTTTGAAATATATGACTATATTTTATCAGAAATTGATGTACGTTTTCAAGATTGTGAGAAATTAAAATTTGTATGCTTAGCAGATTCAACAAAGTTTGAAACGTACAGTTTAACATTTCCTTCGGACGCTTTTCAAAATTTACTAGAATTTTATGGCACAAAGTTCACAAAACAACAAAGACTAAAAAATGAACTTTGTCTTCTGTATGCCGATGAAAATTATAAAAATGTGAATTTGCAAGAACTAATAATAAAATTAAAACCAAATAAAGACATTTTTACGGAAGCTTATAATTTATTTTGTCTAATTCTCACCATTCCATCGACAAGCATGTCCGTAGAAAGGAGTTTTTCATGTTGTTTAAAAAGGCTAAAAACATTTACAAGAAATACTATTTCACAAGAAAGACTTTCCAGTTTGGCTATTATTTCACTACATAAAGAACTATTAAAAGAACTTATGCAAATGCAACATCCGTTTTACGAGGATATTATTAACCGATTCGCTTCCCTAAAGGACCGAAGGATCGACTTGATTTATAAAAACTAGGTAAGTCAGCTTTAACTATAATACTGTTTTCTGGGCCATGCAGATCTTCACTTACTTTTTTTCCCACGAGCCGCCACTGCTTATTTATAATAAGTACTTAAACTCAGTTTAAGAGAAAACAAGTTTAGAACAATTTACAAAATGCTTAAAACATTGAAAGACTAGAATGAATAAACAGCAACTTTGTTTAAGTTCATGCTACGTTTGGTGGTATGTTACATAATCCCAAATTCAGAGATCCCAATTCAATCTAAATTTATTCAATTGGCCACCGTTTGTATGTGTATGTAATTTTTATTTTCTCATTTATGGACAAAATAAGCCAATTAAAGTTCATACTCAGGGGTGAGTTTTGATGTCTAAAATTTAACCAGTTAATCTGAATTAAAATTAAACACATTTTTTTTTAATCTCGGGTATTTTGCCCACAATTTTAAATAACAACTCTCATCTTTCGGATACAGATCAATTAAAGAAGTAATCGCATCTTGGGCTATTTGTTACCATTCGTTGGTCAGTGCTTCTTCTAACGGAGCGAAAGTTTGAAATTTGCCGTAGATCTGCACTCTTGAACTCTTGTTCCCAGTATATTCCACAAGTACTCAATAGGGTTGAGGTCTGGACTTCTTAGGGCCAGTCCAATACATGAACGTCAACATCTATTAAATATTGCTTTGTTATTAGTTCTGTGCGCTATCGAGCATTGTCGTGCATCAAGGTAAAATATTCTCCTATAAATGACCCATATGTTCTTCTAAGCTCTTCAGTATTAAGCAGTATCAGGTGAAACCAAGATACCTCAAATATCTATCAGTCCTCTTATTAAAGCTAGAGCAAAGGCTGTTTACTCTCGAAGACTTGAAGATGAAATTGATCCTCAACTACGTCGTCTTCCTTGTTCAAGTGTACTTGGATAAGAACCAGTTTGGCTGAACCTTCGTATCGCATCGGATATCGTACCTTTCTGCAATATACCTAATCTGATGACCATCGCCTCATAAGTAGAGTTTTTAAGCGTATCGCTTACGCAACAGCTCCGAAACACACTTTCTAAAATAACTTAAAAAACGCTTCAAAAAATTCAAAAATTTACAGCAAAACTAAATCTGTAATTCGTTGACCACAATTTTTGTGACATGCCACGGTGCCATGGAAACTTCTACATATTTCTTATGTCATAACAGCCAACTTTGCAATATTTTTAAAAACAAATTCTTGCTACTAAAGTATTGTTTCCTTTAAGTTTTTTCTTTAAGAATACATATATCGGCATGAATAAAAAAACAAGTTGTTAAGAAAAGATGAGGCTTGAAAATGCAGCAAAATGAATCATTATTCAGTAGTGAATTTTTTCCATAGGTTGTTTAAAAGTTTTGAGAAAGATTGAACTTTTTATTAACCCCTGTATAACAGCAGATCAGTTGGAAAATTTTGTAGCTTCCTAAAACTCGGCAAAAAATTATCAATAAAATCGATGCAATACTGAAAAAGTTATTAAGGATTAAACTTGTGTGTTTATTTATTTAGATCGACCCCCATCACTTGGTGGAAGCACAATAAAGTTTAAATTACCTGGCAAATTAGTGTATTTAATATTATGCTAATCTGCGTTACATTTAAACATTGCACCTACCTGGTACCCTTCTTCTAGCTTCGAACTCTACCTTGAATTGAATTGACGAAACAGTGGGATGCCAAGGCAGTTGTGCATATAGGTCTCCTGATGGACCCGTTACCCAGAGCCCAACGGCCTTAAAGAAACCGATAAGGCTCTCTGGTCTGAAGGACTTAAAGTCACTCGGTACTCTGAAAGTGTTACCCAAGTATTTGAACCTGGCGCGCGTGAGTGCTCGGCACTCCCCGACTACATGGTCAACGGTTTCATCCTCCTCATAGCACCATCGGCATTCCGGGATGTCCGCAATACCGATAGTATGGAGGTGGCTTCTTAAATGCCAGTGACCGGTTAAAAGACCGGTCACTAGCCGAATTTTGCGTCTTTTTAGGCGTAGTAGATTTTTGGTGAGACAGGCAGATGGCCTACCTATGTGCGCTTTGGCCTATCTCATACCAGGGGACTCAGTCCATCTTCGGTGGATCCACTTGTCCAGCAGATCCTTCATTGACGCGACCGCAACGCATTTGGCAATACCAACTATGGGTTCCGGCCCCATCGGCACATTCGCGGATCCCAGTCTGGCAAGAGAGTCCGCTTCCTCGTTACCTGCATTGCCTGTGTGGCCAGGTACCCAGACGAGCTGAATCCTACAGCCAACCTGCACCAGTTTTTTCAGGACTTTTATGCACTCTAGTACAAGCTTGGAGCTTACCTTTGCGGCCGTGAAAGCCTTAATGGCAGCTCTGCTGTCCGAGCATATTGATACGACTGTATTACGGTGTCCGCAGCTTAGGATTTGCTGTCCGCATTTTAATACAGCGAATACTTCAGCCTGGAAGACAGTGGCGTGCTCCCCCAGCGAGTATGCCCTACTGGTATGTGGGATCCCACCACAAAGCCCTGATCCAGCTCTGTTATTCATTCTGGAGCCATCTGTGTACCAGATGGTCTCCCTATTTAGCAATGCAGGTCTGTTGGAATGCTGCCACTCCTCTCTGCCTGCAATGTGCGTCACGAGTCCCTCGCAGTCCACAGTCACTGGAGCCATGCAGTCACTGCCCATCAGAAGGAGAGAACATTCCTGTATGGCCCATGACCAAATTTTTGCGTGACCGGTCTCGCCAGCACGTAGTTCGCCGAGGACGTATAGCCTGTACGCAGTCCTCATTGCCTCGAATTGCACAACGAGGTCCAGAGGCGGAAGGCTCAGCAGAGTCTCAAACGCTCTAGTTGACGCCGTCCGCATGGAACCCGTTATGCTGAGACTTGCAAGACGTTGGACTCTGTCCAGTTGAGCACGAATTTTCGCTTTCTCCGTACATGGCCACCAAACGATAGCCCCGTATGTGAGAAAAGGTCTCACAATGCGCCAGTGGAGGATCTTAGGAGACAGACCCCAAGTATTGCCGAAAGCCCGCCTGCAGGCCCATAGCGCGCAGGTGGCCTTCTTCATTCTGGTGTCTGCATTATCGTGCCAGGAGAGTTTGGGATCGAACTGTCCTGGAGTAATGCAGCTGCACGCCACCTATATAACAGGGGGCGTGCCAAAGTTATGTCTACTCGTGAATAATAGCTTTTTTGGGGTTAATCCTGAGACCCCCCGAGAGGCACCATATGTCCACCATACGCAGGGCTCTCATCATAGGGCCCCGCATTGAGACAGCGTCTTTCCCCGGACAAAGGATTACCAGATCATTAGCGTAGGCCTGTGTGTATAGGCCAGCATTGTTTAAAAGATTTATCAGGCACCACAAGGTAGGGGACAATACTCCTCCCTGCGGGCAGCCCCTAGCCGCCAACGTTTCGACAATCTCGTTGTTGAGCTGGGCAGATACATGATGTTTCGAGAGCATGGCCTCTATCCAGCTAACCAAACAGGGTTCTGAGCCGCGGCTCTCGAGTGCTTGGCAGATTAATGCGAAAGGGGTGTTGCCGAACGCCCCTTCAATGTCTAGAAACGCACCCAGACAGGCCTTGCCACTACCCAGAGCACCCTCCACCTTCCTCACGAGGTGGTGTAGGGCCAGGTCCGTGGATTTGCCCGTCTGATAGGCGTATTGGTGCACATGCAGTGGTTTTTTGATCAGGATGCTTTCCTTAAGGTACCGATCAATCAGCCTCTCCATCGCCTTCAGCATAAAGCTGGTAAGGCTGATAGGTCGGTACGATTTGGGATCTGTAAAATCGCTTTTTCCGGGTTTCGGAATGAAGACGACTTTCACTTGACGCCATAACTTTGGGACGTAGCCCTGAGCAAGGGACGTCCTAAATAGTCTATGTGTGGGGTTAGTACTTCTAACCCGTTTTGCAAAAGGCATGGATATAATCCATCCATTCCCGGAGATTTGAAGGAGGGGAATGTCTTGATTGCCCATTTCACCCTCTCGTAGGTAATTATTCTTCTAGCAGTCTCGAACTCTAAGCGAATCGGAGCTCGAGATGAGTTGAGTCTGGGAAATGAGTGCGCAGCATGACCTCCAGTGACTCCCGTTCGTTGGTGGTAAAGCCGCCATCTGAAAGTGACAGCGATCTCACTTTAGTTCCAGGTTCCTTGGACAGTACTTTGCACAGTCGTGCTCGAATTCTACCTTTTTTTCTCGCTTTATTCATTAACTAGGTACTAAGTTTACCTAGGCCCATGGATGACCACAAAACTCTCGAAAATATGCATTTTATTAAACTCTGCCTATTTGAAATAAGTATTTTACATAATTTTTTTATATTATACAGAAATTTAAATTTATTATAGTCCATTTTAATTTTTTTAGGATTTAATAGTGCCGATCCTAAATTAAGAAGTCTCTGCATGAACACCAGAGGAATAGTCTTTTACAGTACGCCACATATTGGGTCGAAAATGGCAAATTTAAGTAATGCTGTGTCCCTTGTTCTATGGCCGTCAGTAGAGGTGCAAGAACTAAAAGAAAGCAAGTGATAAACCGACATTTTAGGGTTAACATAATGTGAAAACAAATTTTTCAGATTCGCCACGGCTCAAAGAAATGCACGAAGAGTTTTTGAAAATTGTTAAAGAAGTGCCAATGCGTGTCGTCAGTTTTGTCGAACTGAAATCGACGGTGGTAACGGCGATGAAATTTAACTTTCGATTTGTCGATCTCAAATCTGGTAATCCTGGAGTTGGAGAATATTACGAAATTCCGCAAGATCATTTAGGAATTTGTAAACCCGAAAACAGGTACGAATCTTAAAAATATTTTTTTTATATAAAATTGTTATTCGTAGAGGAGACGGCCGCAAAATTTTAGTTACATCGCGTACTTATATGGATTATTAAAAACTAGTCGATTGTTACGCAGTTTTATGCTTGCCATTATATACACATTATATCCGATTTCAAAACTAAAATTTAGTATTTAGTTTTGAAACCAGATATAATGTAAACGTCAGTAATATTTTTTATATATTTATTTTAACTTAAATGTTTATGGTGTTAAACAAATAGCTCTACCGATCTGATGATGTCTTAGAGCGAAACACATGTAGTAGATTTTTTAAAAATTTTTTATTTTAGATTTTTTTTTTTTAAATAAACATAATCTGAGACCACTGACTTTATGTCCCCCCAATCTATGAATTTCCTGACAGTAACCAAGTCGATATTCAAATTCTCAAAATACTTTACTTATTGTTTGAGGCCGGATTTCTTGTATTTCGGCTCTAATTCTATTTTTTAATTCTTCTAAACTTTCAGGTTTATTTAAATAAATTTTAGATAACACTATAAATAAAAATCCAATAAAGTTAAATCTGGCGACCTTGCTGGCCATTCAATAAAACCCCCCCTTCCAATTATCTATTTGGAAAAATGTTGGTAAGGTAATCTCGTACTGTTCGCGAATAGTGTGTGAGGGGTTTTCACCATTTGGTTAAAGTGAGAGAGATCTCTTTGTTTTTTCCCTATTGCTTACCTACCTATCCGAGCCCCCCTATGTTTTGCCTTTTAAAAAATGTCCTGCATTGGCTCCAAGACGAGAAGCGTATGACCCTGTCTAAGATCCCTAATATTAATATTTCTTGCACTACTCTTTTTTTTATACTCTTTTTATTAAATACAAATAGAATACAATGTCATACTACCCAATAGTATAATTTTTGAAATACTATATTAGCAACTTGTTCTACAGGGTGTTTCAGAACTATGGGATCAAACTTCTAGGGTTGTTCAGTGCAACAGTAGAAAATATTTGAGTATAAGGACCCATGTCCGGAAAAGAAATTATTCGATGAATTGCTTAAATAGGATTTATTGCATTTTATTTTTGGCTTTTGTACTTGATACAAATGCTACAGGCGGCTGTGTGTTGTTATCTTTAAAAACGATAACATAGATTGTTTTTTGTAGCTGCATTCTATATCCACCAACAACTTTGTACTTACCATTTCCAGAAAGGATTGACTGCAGTCGATTATCATGCTAGTGTTCAATTTTGTCAATGTAAATCGCTGCACAAACAAATTTCTTATGCTATATTTTATGGACTGACGAAGCCTCTTTCACAAGAGAAGATATTCTTAGTAGTAGGAATAGCTAATATGTTTAAGACGAAGAAAATCCACATGCAATTTTTCATAGAAAATTGGTGTGTTAACGTATACATTGTTGATAATTACTTAATTGGCCCATACCTTCTACCGGAACGATTAACAGGACCTAACTACTGGCATTACTTGAATAAAAAAATCTTCCAATAAACGTTCGACAGTTAATGTGGTCGCTTTACTATACAAGTACGTGAGGATTTGGGCACCATTGGATTGCCAGAGATGGAGCAGTTTCTTGGCCTCCTAAGTCACCTGATCTAACTTCACTAGATTTTTTCTGTGAGAATATGTAAAGTCTTTGGTCTACGAAATTCGAGTAGAAATAGAACAAGACTTAATTAGACCAATTAGCATTTGATACCATTCAAAACGAGTATCGAATTTTTAGTTAAATCCGCCGAAATCATGTGCGACCTTTAAATCAGCGTATTCTTTTTTTTTTTTTTTTTTTTTTTTTTATGGTAAACACAAGCACAAGTGGAAAGTCCTATGTCACTCTTGGAGTGGTGCTTGCGCGAAGATATTTGTGGGCATTTATCTTGAATCGCTGCAGGTTGTATGCGTCGGGAAATATGTGAGGTGGAAGCCCGTTCCACAAAGAAGATGTTCTCCAGATGAATGAGTCCCGATACAGCGACGTTCTTGGGGTAGGCAGGTGGACTCGATGTTGATGAGCCGCAACTGCTAGACGCGTCCTTCTTGCCGGAACAGCCCTGGGTGGAATCAGGCCTGCCAGCTCAGAGGAGCACTTACCGTGATAATAACGGTAGAATAAACAGAGATCAGTCACCTTTCTCCTGTGCTCCAGACTATCCAGACTCTTTGTCAGTTCTGGTTTGTCGATAAGACGGATAGCTCTCTTCTGTATAGAATCTAGCAGCTTTAAACTATGCTTGGGTGCAGAGCTCCAGACATGCGAGCAATACTCGAGGGAAGGGCGTATTTGAGCCTGATAAAGAGTCAGCAGCTGTTCTGGTGTATACAGTTTTTTCGTTTTGAAAAGCACTCCGAGTTTTTTGGAAGCTGCCCTAGCGAACTCGGCAACGTGGTCATGCCAGGACACACTGTTGGTGACTTCGACTCCTAGAAGATGTAAAGATGATTTCATTGGCAATGTTTTCCCTGCCATAACCAGCTCCGAGCCATCAACGTTAGTCTTCATCGTAAATACTGCAGCCTGCGTTTTTTTAGCGTTAAAATTGACCAAATTGTTATCGCCCCACTCCAAGATTGCTCTAATATCGTTGTTGGTTGAAGCTACTTGTTGCTGCCTAAGATTCTGAGAAGTTGCGGCTGTCGTTGGTTTGGCGGACTTAAATGTGGAAATAAGTGTGATATCCTCCGCAAAGCTGTAGATTGGATTGACAGTGGTTTCTAGCAAATCGTTGATATATATCAAGAAAAGGGTGGGGGATAGAATGCATCCTTGAGGGACTCCAGCGTTAATGTTAAATTTGTCGGAGAGGTGTCCATCGACGGCTACTTGGATTGTTCGTTGTTCAAGAAAACTTTTGATCCAATTCAATAATGAGTTTTGTATGCCGATTGAGGAGAGCTTGGTTAGTAGTCCCTCATGCCACACTCTGTCAAATGCCTTGGAAATATCAAGAGCGACTGAGCGGGACTCGCCGTGCTTCTCCATGGCTTCCGTCCACAAGTGTGTGACGTAAGCCAGAAGATCGCCGGTGGATCTAAGCTTTCGGAAGCCGTATTCATGATCGCTGATTAGTCCAGATGATTCCAGATATCTTAACAGGTGTTGGTTGACTGCCTTCTCCATAATCTTCGATATTACTGGAACTAGTGCAATCGGGCGGTAATTGGACGGCATCGTCTTCTTACCCTTTTTGGGTACAGCTTGCACTTGAGCAGTTTTCCAGCTTGTTGGAAATGAGCCCTGTTTATACGATGCCGTGAACAGTCTACATGAGGGAGGAGTCAATTCGTCTGCACAACGTTTTAGTACTAGGGCTGGAATTCCATCGGGTCCAGAAGCTTTGTTGGTGTTTACGCTTTTAAGAATTTTATTTATAATTCGTTGGGGAAACGAAATTTCTCCCATCGACGAATTCACCCTTGGCAAATATGGCGGTGTTTTGCCTTGTGAGTGCAGAGTAGAATTGGACGCGTAGAATTCAGGTTGGAGGAAGACATTTTAAACAATTATTGTGTTACAAAAGGAAAAAATTAAAATCATTAAATCCTATTTAGGCAATTCATCGTTCTTCTAAATTTTAAGGGATCTTAGGGCCGTAGTGCCATAGTGACACTTTTCCGGACATGGGATCCTATACTCAAATGTTTTCTACTAGTGCACTGAATAACCCCTAGAAGTTTGATCCCATAGTTCTGAAACACCCTGTCTTATGAATGAGTTCCTATATTTGAACACGTGGCTAAATGTGCCAAGCACAAGGCCAAAAAACAAAAAAAAGAGGCTTTTAAATTCATAAAAATGGCAATTTTCAAAACCGCGTATCTTAGAAACAGTTGACTAAAAGTATGTCAGATGCCATACATCAAAATGTTTATAATTTTGTGTAGAATCAAAAAATTTAATTACATACAGGATGTTCCATTTAAAATAACAATGTTCCATTTAAAATAACAATGGAACAACTACACACCCCACAAAAATTATCGTATCACTTGTTATAATTTTTAAACAATTAACCCTGCTTGGACATACTGGGTGAATCCATAAAAAAAGTTAACTACTCAAGCAATACCTTAGCCTTTGACAATTACCTTATCATATATTAGTCTAGGATACTTTTTATACTTTCTGCCATTAGCCCTCAAAACCCGTTAGATAAATTCAACCCAGTGAGACTGGTGTACTTTCAAAAACATCTTTGTTTTTTTAAATTTTATTGATATTGATAATTAAATCACCAAATAATACGACTTTTGCAACATTTGTTTTAAATCAGTTCAATCTACAGAGGACAAACATTTTAATTTACCAAAACATACAAAAATCAAAAAAATTGTTCAAAACATGTATACAAAAAAAATTAACTTTATTTAAGCCAATGAATTTCTAGTAGCGTCTGTTACCGTCCCTGGCTCTAATTACAGCTTCCATTCGTCTTCGAAGGCTTCTAAACAGGTTCTGAAGGTATTCTTGCGGCACGTTTGCCCAGAAGTCAAAAAGAACATTTTGAAGATCATCTAGTGTTCTTATTGATGCTGGATGTTGCTGAATTTGCCATCCTAGATGGTCCCAGACATGTTCTATCGAATTAAGGTCCGGGCTACGTGCAGGCCAATTTAGGGTGGGTATCTCGACCTCTTCTAAGTATTGCCGAACAACTCTAGCAGCGTGTGGACGAGCATTAGCACGGAATTATCACCGGTATATGGCATATAGGGCACTACATGGGGTTCTAGGATACCAGTTATGTACCTGTCAGCATTTAGTCTTCCATCATTCACAGGTACTAGCTCCGTGCGACCCTCAAAAGAAATTCCTCCCCAAACCATGATAGAGCCACCGCCAAAGCTTTCAGTTTGACAAAAATTAACCTGATCGTGCCGTTCACCACGTCGCCTATATACTGGTACACGCCTACCTGATGAATATAGACAAAATCTTGATTCATCCGTGAATAAGATATTGGACCAATCTTGAATATTCCAATTTTCGTGTTCTCTAATAAATTGCAATCTTGCTACTCAATGTTCTCTGGTAAGACGTGGACCTCTAGCTGGCACTCTGGCTCGTAAACCTGCTTTTCTCAGCCTATTTCGAACTGTCTATAGGCTTATTCGGACATTACAGACATTATTAATTTTTCCAACAGATCTGTTTGCAGTCTTCTAGAGATGGTATGCCTAATTCTTAAAGCCGTTAACCTTAAATAACGATCATCTATTGCCAAAGTTACCCTTCTGCGGCCTTGTCCAGGTCGTCTGGATATTTGTCCTGTTTCTTGGTAGTGATTAACAACTCTGGATATGGGGCTTTGTTGAACTCCCATTATCCGAGCGATGTATCTTTGACTGCGGCCATCTTCTATGACCGCGATGATTCTAGCGGCTTCTTTATTAGTCACATGTCTTGTTAAACGTTCAGGCACATCCATTATTAACAATAAATTTAAATTTTCCCTTTAGAATAACACTATTTGCTTAGGACGTTTTCGATCTCAATGCATTCCCCAACACAGGAATAATCTACGCGAGCATTTTTGCTTCAAAAAAAAATATGTAAGAAATTTCGATCATTTTTTGTCCATGATAAGAAATCAGAAATATCTTTTAAGATGACACATATACAGATTGTCCCAAAAAATATTAAAAATATCTTAAAATACTAGTGATGCGATAATTTTTGTGGGGTGTGTATTTATTTTATACATGGTATATTTATTTTTGTTAACACTATAATATTGAAAAACTCATTGATTTCTCTTACAAATCCAGTACTTTATAGTTTTGAATTAGCCTGTATACATTGTCGACTGTGTTAAATCAAATTAAGTTGAATATGTATTAAACATCAGCTAATATGTATATTAATATGTAAATTTACTGGTATTTTTTCATGGTTTGAGAAATTTTTACTACGATTGTTTTGCTTTATAAATAATTGTTTAGACTTTAGAGAATGACATTAATTTACATTAACATTTTAAGGTATTCTTTCCTGTACCAGAAAGTTCTTCATCTCATCAAGCAAGTTAAGCAAAATGCCAAAAATCCCGAACTGAAGCAGCTCGAGTCCTAATTAATAAAACGCTCATCAAACTGTGTGATACTATTTTACCATTTTGTAAAACATGTTTTATATTTAAATATAATTTTTATTTAAGTTTTATAGCGTTTTTATTCGTTACCCACATACAAATATTTTCTTTGCATTTTGTTATTGAATTTATATAAAATTTTGATTTAAACTCTGAAAGGGTCAGGAACGGACAGGGACGGAAATTTAACCTTTCCTATTTTATCTACTTTGGGCTCTAGAGCAAAAAAAAAACTGTTTTTGGTACTATTATTTTGCCCAATAACTGAATCGCTATTTACAGTGCAAAAAAATTTTTACCATTAACATTCCCAGCTTAGGATCGCCAGAAATGTAATTTTTTGGGATTACTTGACATTTAAAGATTGCATTGGTGTCCTGACTGATCCGCTGACCTACATTTTCAACTTAATACTGTCAACAGAACAGATTCCTGAAATTTGGAAGACTGCTAAAATAATACCTATTTTAAAAGCTGGGGACTCTGATCAAATCGTGAACTACAGGCCAATCTCATTACTCTGTAACTTCTCAAAACTTTTCGAAATTATCCTGAATCGGTCGCTATTTAGTCACGCAAAAGAACTCATCTCTGTAGACCAGCATGGATTTTTTATCGGGTGATCTTGTGTTACTAACTTATCCTGTCTGTCTAGCCACATCTGTGAATCACTTAATGTTAATACTCAAGTCGATGTTATTTATACCGACTTCCAAAAGGCCTTTGATCGGATAGATCACTATATTTTGCTGCATAAATTAACTCGGTATGGTTTTTCAGGGAGATTATTTAATTTATTTCATTCCTACTTGACTGGTAGATCTCAATATGTCGAATATGAGGGCTTTAAATCGAAACTTTTTAACGTCTGGTGTGCCACAGGGCTCAAACCTGGGTCCGCTCCTGTTTAGTTTTTTTATAAATGACTTGATTGAGTCACTCACTTGTCATAGGCTGGCTTTTGCCGATGATTTGAAGCTATATTTAAATGTATATGGTTTGGAGGACTGTGTTTTTCTTCAGAACTGCCTAAATACATTGGAGGTATGGTGCGCTGTTAACAGGTTAGGCTTGAATGAGGCTAAATGTAGTGTGGTCAGTTACTCTAGATCAAAAACACCCTTAAATTTTGATTACTTTATTAATGATACTATTTTGAGTAGATTAGAGCAAATTACTAATCTCGGTATCACCTTTGACTCTGAATTTACATTCGTTCCACACTTCAACAACACAGTCAAGTCAGCCCTGAGAAGGCTTGG
Organism: Anthonomus grandis grandis; assembly: GCF_022605725.1. Classification (NCBI taxonomy): domain Eukaryota; kingdom Metazoa; phylum Arthropoda; class Insecta; order Coleoptera; family Curculionidae; genus Anthonomus; species Anthonomus grandis. The sequence goes on from NC_065548.1 coordinate 47,800,902, forward strand.
GTTCATAATTAGAAGTACTTTGGACTCTACATTAAGACTACTTTTCTGTTGCTTTGTGAGATTAAAACTGGAGTTTGGCTGCATTATATGGAACCCGCTCTATCAGAATCATGTTGGTCTCCTTGAATCTGTTCAGCGTAGATTTGCTAAGTTTTTGGCCTTCAGGCAGGATGGCATATATCCGGTAAGAGGGTTTGACATCGACAACTATTGGAACGCTTCAATCTACATCCATTACATCTCAGAAGAATGATCTTCTGTGTAAAATTCCTGCATGGGTTACTGAATGGATTCATTGATAGTCCTGTACTTCTTTCTGGTGTACTCAAACTCAAAAATGCTTTATTGTCAATATAAACATAGAAGTTGTAGACAAAGCTAATAGACTTACATTAAAGGAATAAAAACGAGAAACTAATTTAAAATAAAATAAAATTATATAAAACTTTGAAAAATAATTAAATGCTAATCATTAAGAAATTCACCTAAACTATAATACGCTTTACTAGCAAGAAATATTTTCGTTCTTGTACGTAGGCTTTTTTCAGTCTTAAGTTGTCTTATTTCTAGTGGAAGTTTATTAAACAGCTTTTTACCTCCTCATATATGATAGAGCTACGGACAAGTTCAAATGAGGAATGGGTAGCCTCAACAAATAATTTTGTCGCGTATTATAGTGGCTTCCTAAGTGGAGTTCCTGTTTATATTTTCTAAAAACTAAGCAAACTGTTTCCAAAATAAAGATACAACACAGGGTTAAAATATTATGACTTACAAAAAGCGGGCGACATGAGTCACGAGGCTTGGCCCCACATAGATATCTAATGGCCCTTTTCTGGAGTACAAACACTGAACTAAAAAGTGAATTTGAACATGAACCCCAAAAGCAAATTCCATATCGAAGGTGCGACTCGATAATCGCGAAGTATGCAGATCTGACGATGGAGAAATTAAGACTGGTGGCAATAACCTTAGGGCGTAGCAGCCTGATGAGACTTTTCTACATACATTCACAATATGGTCTTCAAATTTAAGGAACTTGTCTATGGAAAGACCCAAAAACTTACTGAACGGTGGCATGGTGATGGCTTCATTATTTAAACATATATCATTTGTATTACATTTAAAATTAAGGATATTTGTTTTGGAAACATTATATGTCAAAAAATTTGCATCACACCAGTCTTTTATTTTTAACAAATCTGCACGTATATTGGCTTCCATTTGAGAAACATCAGAGTCTTGCCAGATGATTTGATAAGTAGGAACGAAACCACTCAAGGGCAGTTCCTCTGAAACCATGGAGCTCCAGTTTCATCAGCAGCACTCTGTTACTCACGCAGTCAAATGCCTTGGACAAGTCACAGAATACCGCTGCTACAACTTCACCAACATTCAGTCGGTTGTACAGGTGCTCTAGAAAGCTAAAGATAGCATCATTTGTGCTCACAAACTCACGAAAGCCAAACTGCTGAAGACTCAATAGGCCAAACCTATTTAAAAATTAAACCATCCTCACCTTAACGAGCCGTTCCACTATCTTGGCTAATGTAGGCAATAACGCTATAGGTGTAAAGTTAGAAGGACAGTCGCGATCGCCACCCTTGTAAAGAGGGACAATCATTGCTCTTTTTAAGCACTCTGGGAAAACTCCAGACATAAATGGAAAGTTAATTGACTCGGCCAAGACTTGCAAAGCAACAAGAGGTAAAACAGAAAATATTGTAAGAGAAAGCCCATCCCAACCTGATGAACTCTTATTCCTAATATTAACCATTAACTGTTAAAGCTCTTCTACACTTGTGGGGGCAAAAAAGAAAGATTCGGCTACTACCACATTGCTGAGATAGCTCCTGGGATCTATTTTTTGAGAAAGATTGGCTGCAAGGTTACTAGCAATATCACAGTAGAAGGAATTGAGGACATTGGAATCTAAGGTACTTGGAATAACCAAGACATTATTTTTGCCCCTTAGCTCATTTAAAATCTTCTAATACTCTTTTGCTCTGTTGGAGGAATTATTTCTATAAATCTTGCGGTATCTGTTATAATAATTTTAAAATGTTGCATTGTTCATAGCGTATTTCCTAATGTAAAAAAGAGAGCGCATATTTTTCCCAGATACTCGTAAACCCTTAGTATACCAAGGTTTTCTATTTCGTTTCTTAATATTGACAACAGGAAAAGCAGTGTTAAAATTGTTTAATACTATTTGATGAAAGCTATGCAATGGGTTAACAGTAGTCAATACATTATTCCAACTTGACATATTGCAAAGCAAAGAGAATTTGCGGAAATTAGCTCTAGTATAAAGTCTATCGCGTCCAAACTTATTCCCATTAGCTGCACTATTAAGCTTTATTAATTCCACTATTGCCTCATGGTCAGACAAACCGGCATTGATTGTTGTACACTGATTTTCGTGTTGGTTAAAATTCGTACAGAAGTAATCTATCAGTGAGGAAGAAAATGCTGAAATCCGGGTTGGCTGATCCACGTGCATCTTAAAATTAAATGAGTTTAACAGATTAAAAAGCATTCGATTTGATCCATTAGATTTGTCTAAAAAATTTACATTAAGATCGCCAGTCAGAATCAACATCGCATTAACCGAAATTTCACTTAAGAGGATCTCCAACCTTTCTAAAAACAAATCTAAATTACCAGATGGAGATCGATATAATCCTAAAATATACAAATTTAACTTACTGCTAAATACAATAGAAAACTCGCACACCTTTTCAATCAATAGATGATCAAATCTGTCAATAGTAATAAACACAAATTTAGTTAAAAAAGCTTTCTCTAACATAATAAGAGTACCACCATGTGTATATTGCTTGCGTGAAAATTTGAAAATTGGTACATAACCAGGGATATCAATAGGCTCGTCAAACCTCAACCAGTGTTCAATAAGAATTAACACACTAGGAAAGTTAACCGATTCTAAAAATAGTTCCAATTCGCTAACTTTTGAACGCACAGATTGAACATTAAGAAATGCTAGGGCAACTTGATTATGGTGAGAGTTTCTATTAAAAAAGAAGATCCAGTAGCAAGGGTGTCTAGAGATTGGTCTAGTTGAGGCGTAACCGAAGACCTACCTTCGATCAAGAGTGTATCGCTGATTATCCCACTATTGCTAATACCTAAAGATGCTAATACTAATTTGGATGACAGAAAAGTATTTTTAACATATAAAGATAAAAGTTTGCACATAGATTTGGCAGAGTGACGGTACCTAAAATTTTGTCTGACATCAGTAATTATTCTCACAGAAAAGTTACGGTTACAGATGAAAGAATTCATAAAATGAATTGTATTGTAATATCTGCTTTTTGAGCACTTATTAAAATCGCATTTAATACAAACAATTACAATAGTTATCCTGCCCATTGATAGCAAGGATTTTATTTGGGAAAAAGATGGCAATGTACAAGAAAAATCAAGACAAACAACAACATCATTCTTCGTATAGTTAACAATTAAAGGAAACGCATAATTACATAAGGTCTGGGCTGTAACATTACTAAACACATAACCACAGGTGTTGTATGACGAGCTCAAAATACCTGAGAGAAGAAAAACCTCTAGCACTAGAATCACCATAAATTAGTACATTTGATTTTGCTCGTGGTTGAAATGCGCTTTTGCTAAGCAGTTTGTAGATTTTGATTGAAGATTTGTAGTCGTCAAATCTTTTAAGTTACTGCTAGCGTTTCTATTTAGAGACAGGATATCCTTCTCCGCTTCAAGAGTTTTAATTGATATTAACATGTGCGTTAAATTTCTCTCCGGTTCATGTGATTGTCGATATCTTGGTGGATCATTACTCTTGGGATTAAGGCTCATGTGTTTAAGTTATAGTTAATAGGTATACTGCAGTTAATTTAATTTAATTTTGTTGAATATGTGATTATCTTGTTAAACTTTTATAATTGGGTTTTTATATCATATTAATAGTTATTTGTTCTAATTTTTTGGATAACTTTTGAGATTGTGGCTTTACTTTACTTTTTTACTTTTTTTTTTTATTCTTTTAGGTTTGTTTTTTTTTCTTTAAACTATATTTTTCATTGTTTTGCAACTGTTTCCTGTTATTGGGCAGGTTGCCTGTTGGAAATAAAGGCTTATTATTATTATTATTTCTCATCAGCACTCAAGAACAGCTTGCACATTTCAGGAAGACGTATTATACCGTATGAAAGATAACCAATCTACAAGTGTTCGTGCAATTACACACCAGATAGGATCTTCTAGAAATTCGGTACATCGAGTCCTCCAGAAGCAACTTTTGCACCTTTTTTATTTAGAACGCGTACACGCTTTAATTCCTAACAATTATCCACACTGGTTGACTTTTCGTCAATGATTTTTGAATCGTAACGAGTCTCATTTTGAAAGAATATTGTATTCGGATGAAGCATGTTTTACCCAGTTATAATCAGAAACAGTCATATTAAAAAGACATCAACAACAATTTTTTGTAAACATTTGGGCTGGGACTTGAGAGAACATAATTGTTTACTTGTTGCCTGCTCGTTTGAATGCAAATATTTACCTCCATTTTCTACAAAATACTTTGCCTCAATTATTGCGAAACATCCCTATAAACCTTACAAATAACATGTGGTTTCAACATGACGGGGCACCTCCACATTTTGGTGCAAACGTGCGCCGGTATTTAAGGAGGAGATCCCGGTGCCTGGCCCGTGCGTTCTGCTGATCTCAACCCTCTAGATTTTTTTCTTTGGGGTTGTCTGAATAGTTTCGTCTACCAAATACCGGTCCCTCATGAGGAAGATCTACTAGCAAAGATAATGGCCGGCTGTACCTATGTAGACGCTATTCCCGAAATATTATAAAGAGTTCACTCAATGACCCAACGGTGCAATCCTTGCGTTGAAGCAAATGGCCGAAATTTTGAGCTTGAAACTATTAACAATAAATTATTTGTTAATAAATGAAATAATGATTACACTGTACTACAAACAGCGATTCAGTTAATGAGCAAAATAATAGTATCAAAAAATTTTTTTTGGTCTAGAGCCCAAACTGTCATTTGTGGACAACTAGACAAAAAATATTTAGCCTGTAAGTTTGAAGCTTTTTGTAAATTGAAATAGAAAAAAAGAAAAGAGGAAAGAGAAGACTAGAAGTGGTACTTCTATTTCGAGGATATTAGTCACATTTTTTTCACAATCATTAATTTCTTCTTATATTATTTGAATGACTGATCAAAACTATGATTTTTTTTTGATACGTGCTTCATTGTCACCATATATGACAAACGACTCCGCAAATATATTACAGTGGACAATGTCTGCACTGACCGTCCTTCACAACACATCAACTAGTCACTGTCGCTGCTGAAGTTCCAATGCATTTTAATTTCTTCCTATTTCCGTACATAACAGAAAAGTTTCCCTAAATATCTAAATTCTTCCATTCCCGTCGTTATTGTTTTAGTGCTATTTCATAACTGATGTTTTGCATTTCGCTTCGCAAGGTGCCATTTCTTATTGACCTCCCTTATTTCCCTGGTCGCTCAGCATTAAGCACTATGGATTACTAGTTTTTCATTCATCCTAACCTCGCAATAACTCTTTTAGAAATCTGTACCGTTTCTATCGTATCTTTCCAACGGTTTTGTCTTAGTTTCGTCCTTCCGAATCCAACGAGATCATTTGGCAAGGTCATAGTTCTCATATTAGCTGAGATATCGCATTTTTAGAGCCCATTGTTGGAATCAAAAACGAGGTCGAAAAATGGCTTTTTCCGAATCTTCAAAGGGCTCTCATTCAGTTAGTTCTAATCGAATCCCATTATAACCCGGTGTTTTCGTGATGTGGGTGATGAGAGGAAGCCGCTGGTGTAGTTAATTCAATTTCGAAAAAAAATCAATTTTTGGTGAAAAAAATTGGATACGAGGAAGGAGGGATTCTATATCACATTCTCTCAAATATACGAAAAACTAAACTAGAAGAGAGTGATAAGATCACTTCTGATGGTAAAATCACACAAAAAAGGAAAGGACGCCTAGAGGAAAGCTTAATAGACCGTTTTCCCGAAGTTATGGAAGAAGAAAAGACAGAACACGATTTTGGGTCCGTCATAGGTATAGAATAGACATATTGCCTACGTTCCAGGCGCAACGAAAAAGAGACGGAAAAAGCCAGAAGTGTAACAATAATTATAAGAAGAGCAAATACAACAGAAATAGAAAAACACGCCTTTATGATGCTAAAAGAAATGAGATCTTTGTCTAAGGAGTTAAGTATAAAACAAATAACAGTAATTGCACCAACATATCTGGATGTAAATGAGTTTCCCATTTTCGGTTATTATAAATCAGAATCTTAATTAGTAACTGTAAATTTGCCATGGGTATAGGTTTAGTATATTTATTTTTATTTTATCTAATTATATTTTATAAATTGTATTATAAATATTACAAATTAATTATGAATTCATTAAATGATTTTATTGTTTTCACATAAATAAAAAAAATGGTTTCATGGTCTTATTAGAGAAAATGCATTATTTGATTTAGTAATTTTTATGGATTTGAAATATGTTTTTCTTATCCCTTACTTCTGACTTATTCTTTTTCAAAAAATGTTCAGAATTGTTTTCACATTTCGTTTTCTCTATTAAGATTTTTGCGAAATATCCAGAAACATTACATTAGAATAATATATACAGTGACCGCCTAAAGTTCCGCATAAATTCGATAAAAATTAGAGACATGATTTTTTGAGAAAACGCTCGGACTCGTCGATTTTTATTTTAAATTACGCATTATTTCACATAAATGTTTGTATACAGGGTGGAACAAAAAAAAAGATACGTAAAATCTTCTCAATATAAACTTTACTTTTCAGGTAACCCTTTAGAAAATTGTCGCAGGGATTTAGGTCTGGTGACCTGGCCGGCCACTCTATTGGCCCTCTTCGTCCTATCCATCTTCCTGGGAACACTGTCTGGTCTTAGAGTGTTGGGTATAGGGCAGTCAAAGCAGGGATAAGATCTTCTTGAAGAAAATGCAAATAGCGTTGTCCTGTTAAGTTTTCTTCAAAAAAGTATGGCCCTATTACTCCTAAATGGAGATTTTTTACAAGTGCAACCATGGAAATAGAAACAATTGGCAGTGCTTATAACATTATTTTTATCCTCGATTTTATCTTAATTTATAAATAGAGGTACTTACTGGCTTTCTTGTTGGTAAAATGTAAATATTTCTGAAACAGTTGAGTTTTGAGACAAGGTGTGTTATACGAAACTTGCTTGGAATTTCGCCTATATTTCATAAATGCAATAAAAAATATATACCATTCCATTTAAAAAAATCACCGATGACGTCATATCTTTTTTTTTGTTCCACCCTGCATACAAACATTTATGTGAAATAATGCGCAACTTAAAATAAAAATCGACGGATCCGAGCGTTTTCTCAAAAAATCATGTCTCTAATTTTTATCGAATTTATGCGGAACTTTAGGCGGTCGCTGTATACTGATATTTTTAGATTGGAAGAAGTGAAACTACTTAAATTGCTTGTAGATGCACTTAAGAAATAAAAATAAGTTAAATTTTTATTCAATATATCAATATCTAAAATTAACGTTTCAGTGGTCTGATTTTCATTCAATTGTAAAAAACATTTTGGACATCTCATTCTTTATTAGAAAAAATAAATTCTCTAGGAACACATCTCGTGAGAGTGTTAAAACATTAACAATGAAAGGTAGTTTGTTAAATATTCAAGTAAAACAATGACTGAATTAAGGATTTAAATAAATCCTTAAATGCAGTGATTATACAGTGCTTTCATTTCAAAATGATCCACCCTTAATAACTTTCTTAAAAAAAAAAAAAAAAAAAAAAAAAAAAACACGTCAAATTAGATATACAGGGGGACGTTTAATTATGCATTTACTGAAGTTCTGTCAATCACCTCCTCACCTCCAGCTAACCTCACTTTAATATGTAAAATGAGAACCCCCATCGTGTGATACATCATAGTAAGGAGCGTAAAATTCTCTCTTCTTTCTTCTTCTTTCGAAAAAATTCTTCTTCAACGGTACTAAAAAAAAATGAAATCGGTAAATGTGTAAGCAAATAGTTAGCGAAAATGTCTAGAAATACTGAATATTTTATTTACGCCAAACTTTGGTATGTCAAACGGCTACCCCATGGTGTGATACATTATTTTAAAGGGCATTCATTATGCTATCAATGGTTGTAAAAAAAAAATAAAATTGATTGACCAAGAAGCAATTAAAGTGTAAATCGGTAGGGAAAAATAAATTTAATTAGTTTAACAAATTTATTTTATTAATGTTCAAAATGCGCGCCGTTTTAGCAAGCCAATAAAAAAGGCCTATTTTCAAACTCCTTACGAACATTGGCAAGGGTCTGTCCGCTAATTTCTCTGCATTCTTGAAAATTTCTATTTTTTAACTTCTAAATTGCTTGTATTTTTTTTTTATGATTTATTATAAAAAATGTAAGAATTTTAGAATGATGTAGGTACCACACTAAAAGTATTCATTTAAAATACCAAAGTTTGGCGTAAATAAAATATTCATTATTTCTAGACATTTTCGCTAACTATTTGCTTACACATTTACCGATTTTATTTTTTTTGGTTACCGTTGAATAGAGATTTTTACGCTCCTTTACTATGATGTATCACACGATGGGGGTTCTCATTTGACATATTAAAGTGAGGTTAGCTGGAGGGTGAGGAGGTCATTGACAGAACTTCAGTAAATGCATAATTAAACGTCCCCCTGTATATCTAATTTGACGTGTTTTTTTTTTTTTTTTTTTTAAGAAAGTTATTAAGGGTGGATCGTTTTGAAATGAAAGCACTGTATATTTTTTTTAAATGAATTATATATAAACCTTTTTAAGATACCACATTTCCTTACATTTCTTCTTAGTAGTTTTTGTTGGTAAGTTCTTAAGTAAATATCATTTTTTCAACACCATTATTTGGCATACATTCATTATTTTTTAGCAGTGTATTCTCCATCAAAAAAATATCCACATTTCATTTTTCTGGCTTTTACCGTTTGGGCTGTACGTTGATTATCAGTCAGGACAAGTCTTTTATATATAGAGATTAAAACTGATTGAAGCTTATTTTATGTTAACTATGTATTCATATTCATAAGCATATGTACAGGGTCTTTCCACTCTTTCCCCATATATTGACTCTTCTTCTGCAGGGGTTAGGTGAAAAGTAAAAAAAAAAAATTTTTAAATCTTTTGGGGTTTGATTTTGGGTTTTGAATCTGCTGTCATTTGTTTTCTTTTAAATATGCCAAATTTTGACACCTAGTTAGTTTTTTGTTATGGAAATTCATCGATACAATGGTATGAATGTAAATGATTTTGCAATTTTGATCATTTTTAGGGCTTTACTGTGACATTATAACTGGCTAATTTTTGATAGAAAAGTTGCCGATCAGAGTTGAACAGAAATGGTGTTACTAGAGAATAGATAGTAGTTAATAGAGAATAATAGTGATAAATATAGGTAAGAAGCTGAATTGGTTTGGTGGAGACAAATAAATTCATTCTAGTTAAAAACAAATAATAATATTTATTTTGCATGCACCTTAAAAGAAACCACTCATCATAAATAGTACAAATTATTCTGAAGTCTTTTACTTTAACATTTATGCTAAATACTGTAAAATAAAATAGGAACTGAAGCAGAAAATGATTATTAATGATATAAATAAATTATTATTTATTTATTGAAGTTGGGCATAATAGTTATAATCATGCAGGTTTTCTGCAGATACCACGAATTTAAGCTAAATTCTTTGTAAATATGGAAATATAGCACTGAAATTAAACAATATATGTAAATTCTAAGCTAGCTAAATTGTAAAGATGTAAAATAATATGAAATAAAAAAAACAATACTTACACTTCACCTTTCACCTAGTCAACACATGGTTGTTCCTAGTCTCTTCCTTTTTCTTAAAACCTATGTCTGGTGGTCATTTGAATTTCTTCATGTCGGTAAGCAATAGATTATTGTGCTAATTTTTTTTTTTTTTTTTTTTTTTTTTTTTTTATGAGGTTTAGGAAAATCTGCGTGCAGACCCCTCAGGCATGGGTGTTCTGGCGCCTGGGGGAGTGTGGGGATGAGAAGGCCAATCTTGGCGTGTTCCCGACCCACTAAAAACCCTTTCCTCTTTACACGAAACAGTCTCTTATTTTATGTTTGATTGTAAACTCCTGTCGGACGGCTGTAAAAAAATTATATATAAGAATGGACATTAACATAATTTATGTATGCTAAATAATTTTAATTTTTAGGAAAACAAATTAATTTTAACACAAGTTAAGAACCTACCCATGGACAGAGAAGAAGCAATCGAGTTTATTACACGTAAGGTGGGTTGACACTGAAAACATACAAATTTTATTAAAAAATGGTTCTTCTACTTAATAGGACAACAATTTAACTTACCACAAGTTAAGAAGCACAGTAGCACACTGTCCATAGAAAATTTCATTCAACGACTATTAAATACGTCCAGATTATCAATTCAAAGAAAATCAAAGAATATCGTACCTATATCTAATTGTACTTTAATGCTAAGTACAAAAGAAAGTAGGCAATAATCTAGGTTCTTATAAATATATCAGCACCTTTTGCTGTTATATTATATAAAGTAGTGAATGCCATTTTATTTTGATTGCACAGCTTCATAAGAGACTCCACTTTGTTTCTATAGTCTTTGATGCTCCTTGTCATGCTCATTTTTTGGCAAGCATATTTAATATAATAACAAATGCCATGTTGTTTTGCATAGATAACGTTTGATATTAAATTGCTTATGTCGTTGTCTGTCCAAAAATCTAATGTTCTATTCTTGTGTTCCTTTAATGTTGTTGGTAGGGGTTGCTTCTCATTTGCGCCTTCTTTTTCTGTTGAAGAAATATTGGGAAATATTTCTTTATTTCCTTTTGCGTCGCCACCTTTATATTATACAATACATTTGTAAAAATTAATTAGGAAAACAAAAGATTTGATTAATAATTTAAATTTACCTGATTATCTGCACTGATCCTCGTAGATGGCACCGGAGATGTAACGCCGAGGACGATTCGCCTTGACGCCTCCTCACCTTCATCATGGTTTTATATTTCAGCCTATTTAGAAATATTTTTGGAAATCGTTTTAAATGTATTTATTTGATTTGCTTTACCTCATTTTGACGAACACCAGTAGTGACGATGATGGCGTTTTGATTTTGCACTTGAGCAGATTTTGTAGAGGCGGAAGTAGATGCTTATTAGGATTGTCACTAATACTAAATCCTTCTATTTCTTTTTTCAACTCTAACAGGCGCTTCTTCTGCTCATCGAGTTCCTGTTTTTTCTGCTCAAGTTTAGTGCGCTCATCCCTGATCCGTCGCTCCTCGAGTGTCAACTGAATTTGCCTCTTTAATAAATGAATTTCTTTTTTTTTCATGATTTTTCTCTAGATTAAGCAAGCTTCTTGCTTTGCCCGAAAGTGTTGCTGGCGTCCTTTCGTTGTGGCTAATTTTTTTTATGCCCTCGCTACTTAAAATGTTCGCCCATCTATCAAATGACTTTGTTTTCTCATCTAGGAGAAACAATGGCCACCTTCTCACATACTCTTTTACGAACTTTTTAAGATAAGTTCTCTCCGCACCATTTTCGTTCTGCAAAAGAGTGGAAGCTGTTTGACTCACAAACAGGGCCATCAGCATATCAATGGGTTTCGTTAACTTAGTAGAAGAATCTTCCCTGTCCTGCTGATAAGGCCTACTAAAGAATATCAGGGGATTGAACTCTTTTCTTTGCAGCCCCACCACCAATTCCTTCCTTACACGACCTACAGCAACATTTATTAAAAGTACCTTCACTATAATAGCTGCAGAGGGTTGAGTGTCAAAATCGTCATAAAATCGTAATAATGACCGGTATTTGAATTGGTCCGTTTTCATTATTGTGTGATAAATCTCTGCAGTTTTTGAAAAGTAACTGATAATAAATTGATCCCTGTTCATAATGTATGTACTTCATACGATTAAAAATAAAGGAGCCTTCCTTAAATAAATTATCGTCTATGTTAAAATTTGGATTTGTATACGAACATTTCACTTTGTCGAGTGTTTTCGATGTGTCCGGGCTATTCACTAGTTTTATCAGCATATCTCTGTCGGTTGCCGTCGAAGAAAGCGGTTGCTTTCTGTTCCACGAGATATGTATGGCTGACCAGTGTGCGTAGTGGTATCAAATGAACAGAGTTCATCATGCTTCTAGAAAATGCATTTCCGGTCCAATTACCTGATTGATATACTCTTTAATGATAATTTAATTGCGTACCAGCATAAATGCATTTTCTCTAACCAATTTATCGAGTATTATCGGCACAATAATTCGCCGATGGTCTTGGTTGTGCCTGCGTAGCGTCATAAAACTGATCGAAGAATCGATTGCGATCCAGTTGCGCCTTCATCTAGAACTCCTGTGTCACTTCTAGCCTTATATCAATCTGTTCATTAAGATTTTGATATAGATCGAACAGTTCTGTAAAGAATCTTTCCGTCGGATGTGGTTGCGACTGGATATTCCACCTATTTCCAGTCGCAAATCCGTTCGTCAAAACATATAACAATAATAGTTTGTACACCTTACTGCTGAACTTATGTATCACTGTCGCATATGATTGCATATATTTCATTGATCCTTTGTAAATGGAGGAAATAAGATCTATTTGCACAAATTTTGTTGCCAATTGCCGTCTGTGCCCTCTCGATATTTAATAATATGCCAATTTCCGTCGGGCTGTTAAAAGTCACTCTCATGTGCATTTGGACGAGCAAAATTTGTGTTTTGGAAGCAATGAGACGTTGTACTTGTGTGCATATGTCATCGAATTCCAATAATAGAATAGTTTGCATAGTTTGCAATAATAGAAAAATATGTATTCTACGAATGTATGTTTGTTTCGTAGATTGCATAGTCGTCGTGCAAACAATGGAATGAATTGCTCATAGTTTCCTCGAAACACGGTATTTGTAATTGCAGAGTGTGGTTATCTGCCGTGAACATAATGCTTCGACAACTGACTTTTCTTCGGTAGCTCGTTCACCAAACTTTTACCATACGAACTGCGAGAGTTTGTTGCCTTTTTCAGAAAGACCGCGTAGATCATTTCTGATCCATAGTTTTGCGAATCTCACTTCGTACAACATTTTGTCCTTTGTGCCTATTTTCATCGCGTTTAATTTGTACAGTAGCGAGGGCAGAGCTTTTTGGTTTTTAAAATGTTGGTTCCGTTGACCGTCCAATAAATTGAGAGATGACGGTAAGTTCAGTTCTCTCAAAGAAGAGGCCGCTACGAAATACCCATCAATATCGAAGCGGCCTTTTAAATAAACGACTGAACTTAATGTTATCTCGTACTCGTCTTTTCTTCCTTTTAGCCGTGGTTTTCTATAAGGCAATAAAAAACAATAATTATTCACTGTGTTCTGAGTACCCATCTATGATTAACACCGAAATAATATAGAATATTTATTTTATGAATTTAAAAGATTAAGAAGGCTGCCGGTATTTGCTTTCATCAATATTTTATTTTGCGATTTATTTAATAACGTGTTCCAAGTCATAAGAATCATCATTTGACAGATTTTTGTAATTTCAATAGTAATTTAAAAATTCGTATGTATAGGCATAATAGTGTTCAACAAGTTTTTTTAATAAAAATACAAAATTTGAGTCCACAACATTTCATGGAATCAATAAAAATAATAGTTATTCTGAGTATTTTATTTTCATAGGTTTCCTTGTATCAGGAACAGCAGTCATCTGGCATCTGGTGTATTGGGAAGGTGGATACAATGTCGGGGACCTCTTGGATGATGAGGCTACAGGTCAATAAGGTCAATCAGCTTCAAATTTGATATTGGATCAAATTCGCATATCATTCTTGTGTTTCGCAACAAATTGGTTTTATAATAATAATAATAAGCTTTATTTCCAACAGGTTACATATACCCAGTTACAGGAGAATCAATTAAATATATAAATTTGATTGTAGTATATATAGATTGAAGTGTAATATCATCGTTGCATGCACAAGACGTATTAAGCTGCTCTCCAAGTGTTTTGCCTAATTTTGTTAGTTTTTCTTGTAACTGGGTGAGTTTTACTGAGTCTCAACTTTAGTTTACGACCTACGCAGTCAACTGGTGAGGTTTTTTTGAGTTGATATTACCAAAGTAATACGTTTAAAGCACTTAGAAGCTCTAATACGTCGGCGATCCCAGTTTGGACTTTGAGACGTGGAGCAGTTCCGGACTTAGCATTATGACTAACAGAAGGAAACCTATTAGTTGCGGCAAGTGCAATCGTAACTTAACTAAGTTGCAATATAAGATCCAATGTGCTGGAACGTGTTCCAAATTGTTTCCGCAAAGACTGCTCTGGACTTAGTGCAGTTGAGTTCTCCGCCTATGAACTACGTCAGACAACTCAAAAATGGGCATGTGTTGATTGCTTAGCTGCTGGTCTTTCGTCGAATATAAGAAGAAACAGCACTGTGACGAACAGAAGAAGCACGCTATATGAAATCTCGGAGGTACATACTAATGCACTCGGCTTTAAAGACCTGTTTGACGTACAAAATCCATCTAACCTTGACTTGACTTGAGGGCGGTAAAGGGAATGTTTGAAGAACTGAAAAACTCAGTGTCTTTTAATAGTTCTCTGATGGAAAAGCTTCAGAAAACAGTTGAGACTCTTTCAAATGATAACAAAGAGCTAAAGAAGGAACATGACCTATTAAAAGCCAGAGTGTCAGATCTAGAGAGGGAGCTGACACATGTCAAATTCGGTAATCCCAGAGCCATGGAGGAGAAGAGCAAAAATTTAGTTATCGTAGGCATAAAGGCCAACCAGCAATGTAAGGATAACGTTTTAAAAACTTTAAAAAGTTTAAATGTAACTATATCTGAAAATGATTTTGTTTTAAAGGCTCCTCCTAGTGATAAATCCATTAAAATGCCAATAATTGTATCCTTCGAAAACCTTGCATTTCAAACCTTGCAACCAAAATTTCGTTTCTTAATTTTGGAAAAACGGAAATTAGTATCATTAGACACAAACATCTGTAATATTCAGTCCGAAATAAAAAAAAAATTTATATAAATCCTGACCTGCCTAAACACACATGCGATCTGTTTCTTAAAGCACGGGAACTTAAGGAATTTGGCTATAAATTTGTATGGTGTAAAAACGATAGCATTCTTGTGAGAAAAAAGGAAGGCGAAGTTTTGTGCTAGGTTCACAAAACAAAATTTTACAAAAGAATTTTATTTCGACTAACAGCAAATACAGTTACAGAAATGACTTTATTTATAAATGTTCCTTTATTTATAAGTTTAAAGTGATTATGTGGCATAAACTAACCTAAGCAAAATATAACAATGTAATTATTATATTCAGAGGGTGTAACTGCGAGCCGGTGACCAGTATCATCACTGCTGCTCAACTAGATAACTTAAAATTGTAGATATTTTTTTTTGCAGCTATTGTTTATTTCTATTTGTGTTTATGTTTTGAATTAAGGTTCGATGGCTTTAAACCGTAATAACCTTAATATTACTAATGCAAAAATTGGTCATATAAACGTTAGATCTTTAATTCCTAAATTTCAGCTTATCAAAGACTATATCCTACTAAATAAGTTTGACATTTTTGCCGTCACAGAATCTTGGCTCTCGGGCTTTATTGATGATGAGATGTTACAAATTGAAGGTTTTCGCTTGGTACCATAGGTAGAGGAGGCGGAATTGTAGTCTATGTGAAAGATACCATAACATATTCTATTTTAAATGATTTTGACTGCACTTTTTCTGAGCAAATATGGATACAGTTTAAAACTAAGGGTGTTCTAAGCACCATAGGTGTTTTCTATAGGCCCCGGGTCTTACTAATATAAATGATTTTATGACTGAGTTTGAAACTTGAAACATTTGTAGATATCTTTTGTCGTGTGACAATCTCCTCTGTCTTGGCGATTTTAATATAAACGTAAATAACTTGGAATCTATCCATACGCAAAGGTTTCTTTCTCTACTTCAGGTATACAGCTTAAGTCAAATTATCAATGATTTCACTCGGCCTGGCTTAGCTGGAAAAGGCTCCCTCTTAGATTTGATTATATGCTCAAACTTAAATTTTGTACAGAATAGTAAAGTTGATTCAAATTTTAGGTATCAGATCATTTTGTCGTTTTATGTAAAGTACGTCTTATGATTTTCAAACCTCCACCCTTCCTATTAACTTACAGGGATTTTAAACATTTTATACATGATAATTTTTACCAAGATTTATTAAATTCTCGATTAGATGACATATTTTATATGGAAGATATTAATGCTAAAGTTGATAGGTTCAATGATTGTATACTTAATCTTTTTAATATACATGCGCCATTTAAAACGGCCAGAATTACTAAAGGAAGGGGTCCTTGGATCACAGATAATATCAAACATCTTATTTATCTTAGAAATGGGGCCTTGTCCAAGTACAAAAGACAAAAAACTGAATTAAATTGGGAACACTATCGCCAACTTCGGAACCAAGTGACAGCGGCTGTTGAAATAGAGAAGAAGTGCTATCTCAATAACACCTTACAAAAGGGTGACTCCAAAAATAACTGGAAGGTACTACGTCAGCTGAACATACATTGCAAGCCTCAAAATACCATTCCTGACCACTTGGGTGACCCTGAAATCATAAATACCTTTTTTGTAAATGCTGCATCTTCCAACGCGCCTAATCTAGAAACGTTGACTTATTATCTACTAAATGTTAAGGAAGGGGTAGGAAACTTCGAGTTTCAGCTAGCAACGCTTGAAGAAGTTAAATCTACTTTATTCTCAATGAAATCTGAGGCCATTGGGATAGATGGAATAGGCTTGTCGATGCTGCTCCACTGCTGTCCATATATTCTTCCATTCCTAGTGCATCTTATTAATTGTTATATTGAATCTTCAACTTTTCCCGATTCTTGGAAGTCCTCATACCTTATCCCTATTCCAAAAGTCCCTTCTCCAACTGAATTAGCCGACCTTAGGCCTATTAGCATTCTCCCTGTCATCTCAAAAGTTTTAAAGAGGGTATTGGAAAGCCAAATCAGAACATACGTAAACAGATTTGATATCTTGCCGGTTATTCAGTCCAGGTTTCGAAAAGACTTCAGCTGCTCTACTGCTCTTCTAAAAGTAACTGACGATATTATACAGTCAGCTGATTACAATGAGTTAACAATCTTGACTTTACTTGATTACTCCAAGGCCTTTGATAAGTTAAATCACCTACTATTACTGGCTATACTAAAATTCTTAGGTTTTGGGGAGAGTGCTCGTTCTCTAGTTCGGCAATATTTGACCGGTCGAACTCAGATAGTGAAGCTCAATGGGAAGCAATCCTCGGCTATGGATCTCTCTTGCGGAGTACCACAAGGGTCTATTCTTGGTCCTCTATTCTTTACCCTGTATACGTCTCAATTGTGTAAGAGTCTCAAATATTCAAAAGTCCATCTATATGCCGACGATACACAGGTTTATTTCTCTTTTCCTCCTAACAAAATCTTAGAAGCTAATGATAAGGTATCTTACGACCTTAACATGCTAGCAAAGACATCGGAAAATCATTGTTTGAGTTTAAACCCAAGTAAATGTAAGGTTCTTCTTTTTGGTAGGTTGCATTCCAGAGACACATATGAGAAATTTGTTCAGATTAAATTGAATGGTCAACTAATAAATTGAAGGAATGTGGCTAGGAATCTTGGAGTTTCATTAGATGTTAAGTTGAGGTTCACTGAGCACATTGATCAATGTATTAAAAAAGCTTTTATTAACCTTAAGCTACTTATAGTCAGAGGCAGCTCCTTAATAAGGAACTAAGAAAAGTTTTATGTGACAGTCTTGTATTGTCCTATTTCACTTACTGTGATGTTTTGTATGGCCCCTGCCTTTTGATAAGTAATATAAAAAGAATACAGTACATTCAAAATTGTTGTGTAAGGCTAATTAATGGAATGAGAAAATTTGATAGAGGTGTGAGTAGTGAGTTACGCTTGATGAGATGGCTAAATATGAGTGAAAGGAGGTTACTACATAGTCTTGTTCTCTTTAATAAAATTGTCTTTAAAAAATGTCCTAATTACCTTTATCAGAAAATTAAGTTTAGATATGACGCTCATGTTTTGGACTTAAGAAATATGCATTTTATTACACCTCCTCTTCATAAAACTGTTTTATTTGAGAGGAGCTTTAGTTACTGTATTTATCTGCAATATAATAAAAGTCCTCTTGATTTAAAATATATTTCACCTTCTATATTTAAACGAAAAATAAGCAGTTATATTACTAATCTCTGTTAGCCTAGAGTGTTGTTAAATATCTATTCTTTAACTTATTGTAAATTTCTATAAGTCTATGTGGTTATCAAACATTGTAATGTTAATCGGTTGTGCATATAGGCAGTTAGAACTTAATATTTTGTAACTATGCAATTATTTAAGATACATTTTGAAATTCTTTGTAATATCTAACCTCAAGCTGATTTGTATGGTTAAGCTAGGAAGTAAGCTTCAACTTCGCCATTTAGAATTTACCAATTGTAAATTTTAATAAAGACATTATTATTATTATTATTATTAAATGTACAAGTACGAATGCATGAACTGTATTAGATTCATGCAACTAAACTATAAAAGAATTGCTATATAATTAAAAAAATTAGTGAGTTTGAGAAAATAAATAATAAAAAATCAACACTAAATTAGGATAAGAATCAAGAATTAATTTAAACCAAAAGAGCAGAAAAAAAATGAGTAAACAAATGTATTCAAACTAAAAACTAAATAACCTAGCCTCCCCTACCGACCATACGCAGGTGACTCAAAATAAGTGCCAAATTGTCATGGTGAATGTCACAAGAATCAGCAATAGTGTTAAAGTTTTGACACATAAAGTGAATAGGACTCTGGTACAGAATGTTGGATGTGGCTTTGTCCAAGTTAAAAGCTGGACACTGTCTAGATCCTGGGCGTGGTATATGAAAGCAAATCCTTTGCAAAAGGGATGGGCAGTCAATTTTATGGTTAAGTAAATTAAACAAGAATTTCACCGAATGCATTTCTCTCCTCTTCGCAAGTGACCGTTCAGTATATCTAGAGAGCAGCAGGTTATGGTCAAAACCCCTTGGAGGATAGACTCCATCATCCTTAAATGCCAAACATTTAAGGAATCGCCGTTGGACGGATTCTAATAGGTGAATGTGATGGTTGTAAATGGGAGACCAAATGAGGGAGCTGTAGTCCAGCCTGGATCTAACAAATGCATAGTAGAGAGTTTTGGCAGTGGCTGTGTTCGAAAAAAGTTTGCAATTTCTAATAATAAAGCCCAGCATGCGAGTAGCTCTAGAAACAGTATCTTCGATGTGAGGGATAAAAGAAAATTTTTGGTCAAAGGTGACTCCAAGATCCTTAAAACAGGTAGACCTTGCCAGAGACTCTCCATTAACTGAGTAATTAAAGACAACTGGACTTTTGATTCGAATGTAGCTGGCCACATTACACTTGGAAAAATTAAGGTTAAGCCGGTTCAAAGTGCACCAATGGTGTACAGTATTGATGTTCTTTTGCAGTTGACCACACTCTGCTATAGAGTCAATCCTATGGAAAAGCTTTAGGTCACCAGCATATGCTAATCGAGAGCAATTGAGGGTGGAGATCAAGTCATTAGCGAAAACGTTAAAGAGAAGGGGGCCCAAGTTAGAGCCCTGAGGAACTCCAGAGGTGGGTGAAAAACAAGCAGATCTAAAGCCTTCGACCACTACAAACTGAGAGCGGTCAACTAAATAGGAGTTAAGGAGCTTTATCAAGCGATCGGAGAGTCCAAACTGGCGTTCAAGCTTATTTAATAGGATGAAGTGGTCAATCTGGTCAAAAGCCTTTTGAAAGTCTGTGTAGATAACATCGATTTGATCTCTATCATTAAGTGCTTCGCACACAAACTGAGAGAAGAATGCTAGGTTTGTAGTACATGAGCGGCCAGAAACAAAGCCATGTTGATCGTTGGCCAGCATAGACTTAACCTTGGGAAAAATTTATTTATAAAGAGCCAACACGAATAACTTTGAGAAATTGCACAGAATGGATATAGGGCGGTAATTATCTATTGTTCCAGCATCGCCCTTTTTAAAGATAGGGCAAACTTTGGCTTGCTTCCAGATATTGGGAAAAATACCTGTGTTAAGGATCAGATTAAAAATGTGGAGCAGAGCGTCTGTAAGTGCAACAGAGCAGTCCTTAGCTAAAAAACTAGGAATTAGATCTGGGCCAGAGGTCATTTTGCTTTTGAGACACTTGCTCGCCATTATAATGTCGGTAGCCGCGAGCGCGACGACGTCTATGCAAGTTAAGGGAGGTTCAGAGACGACAGGATGATCGCTGGGCAGTGAGTTCGTGTATAAACTCCTGAAATAATCTCCAAAAGCGGACACAATGCTGTCAGGCGTATTGTATGATTGGTTAGAAAGCTTCATTGAGCCGGGGATTTGAGACTGATTACGTTTGCTTCGAATAAAAGACCAAAATTCACTCGGATCGGAGGTTATTTTGTTCTCAATACTATGGATGTACATTTTGTAGGCTTGTGCAGTTAGAGCTTTAATTGTCTTGCGCAGAGATCTAAATATCTCTAGATGATGATTAGACTTGGAAATCTTAAAATCACGAAATGCTCTTTCCTTTTTATATACAGGGTGATTCATTAATATTGCACGAAAATGAAATGCCGATTTTTTTGGGTTAAATTATGACGAAAAGTTCCTATAAACATATGTCCGAAAGTGCTTCGTTTCCGAGATACAGGGTGTTCAAATTTTCTTAAAAAATCGATTTTTTATTAATATCTAAGAAATGCCTTTGCTGTTTGCAATGTCATTCACACCATTTCTGGATATCTTAATGATGTATCTTTTTGACATATGACAGTTGATTTGTTATTCCAGGGACGTGCCCACGGGGTAAGCGGGTTAGGTTTTTTGTACAAAAAATAGCACCTAGTAGATTTTTTGAACCTCCTGTACATTTTTTTGAATGACGCAACTAAAGATGGAATTGTTTCAACTCTTGGGTGTTTTTCGTATCTCCCTCCGTTTTCGATAAAAAAATTAGTTTAATGCAAACGTTTGAAAAAACTTGAATAAACATAATAAAATGCCTACTTATCGATTTACAGGGTGAAGAATAGTAAATACGGTAATTTGGAATTTTGACATGACATTAACTGTACTACCTGTTGAAAAATAGTTTTAATTAAACTTAGGTACATTAATTAAATTCTTAGAATAAACATTAGTAAATTGATGAAGGTAATGAAAAGCTATGGACTAAGAAACGTACGCTATAAGAGTTGTTCAAAATGAGTTCCTCCAACTGCAATGCATGCGTCTGTCCTGCGACGCATTGACTGGCGAACACGTTTAAAGATCCCTGGCGTGTTTCGAATAATATCGCAATTTGCAATAATACGATTTCTTAATTCTTCAACATTTTCGATGGGGGTGGTATAAACTAATTGCTTGAGGTGGCCCCAGAGGAAAAAGTCTATTGGATTTAGATCGGGAGATCGCGCAGGCCAGGGTTGTATACCTCCACGACCTATCCAACGATTGGGATATACTCTATCTAAATACTGTCGAGCAATTAAGCTGAAATGCGCCGGAGCGCCATCATGCATGAAAAACATTTGGTACCTTAAGTCAAGCGGGACGTTTTCTAATAGTGTTGGCAACTCCTCTTGAAGAAAACGCCGATACACTTCTCCACTTAACCTTTGTTGCAAAAAGAAAGGACCAATTAAGTGGTCTTCAATGATTCCAACCCAAACATTCAGTGAAAATTGGTGTTGATGGCGACTTTCACTTATTCCATGTGGATTTTCATCTGCCCAAATGTGATTATTATGGAAATTCATTATCGAATTCCTGGAGAAATTAGCTTCGTCCGTGAAAAGTATTTTTGATAAAAAAGGAGGATTTTCTACAATGTTTTGTTGTAACCATCGACAGAAAGCCACTCTATGAGGATAGTCGTCTGGCAAAAGTGCTTGTACCCGCTGGATGTGATACGGGTACAAAAGCTGATTTTTCAGTATTCTAAACACTGTTGGCTGACTAATGTTTAAAGTGGCAGCAATCTGTCTTGTACTCGTTGAAGGATTATCCTCGATTTCGTGGAGCACTGCTTCTTCAGCTTCTGCGGTTGCAACTGTGCGGGGTCGTCCATTGTCGACTGTAAGTTTTTTAAAACTTCCACTTTCTCTGAGACGTTGATGGAGGCGAGTAAACATTTGACTATGAGGAAGTACTCGGTTAGGGTATTTGTCCGCGTAAATACGCCTCGCTGCTTGTGAATTACCATTAGCAAGACCATACACAAAGTGCATATCGCACATTTCACTATAAATGTACTCCATTTTAGACAAAAATGAGGAAATTGTCTACTTGACAGGAAAAAAACAACACCTTATCACTGAGCCACACCTAGTAATGTTAAATGAACTGGTATTTTATTTATTGCATTTTCAAAGCAACGAAAAGAATGCGACAAAAACTAAAACGATAATAGTATTTACTAAATTTTGTTTAATACGTATTTACAATTTCAACATTCCGCAGTATTTTTTAGATCAGCAGTTGTTAATGCTGTACTTGATATTCGACACTATGAATAGGTAAGTATTACATTTTAGGAAGAAAATTATTTCTTTGCTTTCGCGTGATTTAAAAGCATTTACTTGTATTTTTACAGAGGGATGCAAAAAAGCAATTCTTAATTTTTTTATCGAAAACGGAGGGAGATACGAAAAACACCCAAGAGTTGAAACAATTCCATCTTTAGTTGCGTCATCCAAAAAATGTACAGGAGGTTCAAAAAATCTACTAGGTGCTATTTTTTGTACAAAAAACCTAACCCGCTTACCCCGTGGGCACGTCCCTGGAATAACAAATCAACTGTCATATGTCAAAAAGATACATCATTAAGATATCCAGAAATGGTGTGAATGACATTGCAAACAGCAAAGGCATTTCTTAGATATTAATAAAAAATCGATTTTTTAAGAAAATTTGAACACCCTGTATCTCGGAAACGAAGCACTTTCGGACATATGTTTATAGGAACTTTTCGTCATAATTTAACCCAAAAAACCGGCATTTCATTTTCGTGCAATATTAATGAATCACCCTGTATATTACGAATTATGTCCCCCGAAAACCAGGGAGGGAAACGTCTTTTACGTTTTACCTTGAAGGGTACCGCTCTAGCGAAAGTGTTGTTCAAGTGAAAGTGTTGGTTTTATTGTAAATGGATTGCAATGTACTTGTTGCAAAACCAGTTGCAACATAACGAAAAACAATTCAAATACAGACATAAACCATCCACACATTTATTCATACCCAAATTAACTAAAACACAACATTTACAATAGAAGTCGACTTAAATAAAAATTTATATTTCACAAGATATACATTCCCGGAATCATTCCCCTTCGTTTTATTGGTCGCGACGAGCTTCCTCACACCCCCGCGCAGGTAACGGTTTTTAAGGAAAATTGCATCATCCGATTTTTTGGCGTCAGTCGCTCCTAGATAATGGTTGTGTAAGAAGACTCTCGTTCTCGCCGTTCTGCCCCGCCCGCTCGCATTTTTTTAAAAATAAGAACAACAAATTCTCTCACACAAAACTAAATGGTTTTAAATTAAATTGTTTAAAGTACTTTTCGCGTTTCTGTTTTGGTGCCCTTTTCACATAGCCAGCTGGTCCTTTGTAGCCCTAAATAGAGATACAAGAAAGCCCTCAAGTGTTGTGGGTTTGGATGCAGCCCAAATCCCATCAGTACTTGTGTGAAACTAGGCTCTCCTATAACAAACATTGTTCGCCTGTAGTTAGCTAAAGTTATTTAGAAGAAAGAGTAGTCAATTTATTGTATGTGGTATATGGCTGTATCAATGGACAGTTTTCTGATTTTGGGGTTGTTAGGCTGTATTGAACGGAAGTTATTTGGCAAAATAGAATCTTGTGAATCTCAAAATGATAGGCTTAATTAAATGTTGAAATTGTCAAAAGAGTGGGCTGCCAGAGGCAGTTGTGCATATAAGTCTCCTGATGGACCCGTCATGCCCTAATTAAATGTTAACAAAATTTGAGTAGATGTTTTTATATATATGTTAAAGAAATGGCTATGTAAGGGGAAAATATATAACTTTGAAACCAAATGTAGTACCTGTAGTGTTTTAGTAATATACACTATTAATATACCTATTACCAGGAATTTTCCTATGTACTTATAAGAAAAATTAAATTTAGGTCAATTAGAGTCAGATGGCAGTATAGAAAGGCTAACGGAAAGTACTGAATAGGTTAGTCCTGTTGTTAATTATTGTCAGAAAACCTTGGGGTGCTTTGAGAATATGTGTAGACCCAAAACACCTAAATAATTAAACAACTGGACAAATTTTTCAGTTGTCTGTGGATGATGCTATTTTTGCTAAATTGAGGGGTAATAACATTTTAGTACATTGGCTTCCACTTAGGGTTTTTGCAAATTAATATACTTAGATAAAGTAAGCTCCAGGCTATGTACTTTTAAGATATATACCTATAAATGACTCCTATATGGTATTTTATATTTATCTGAAGTATGGCACAAGAGAATTATTTTTATGTATAATATTAGATTTAATCAAAAAAATTTTAATTTTTCAATAAAATAATTTCTAGGGAGCATGCCATTTCAGAAAAGGAAGTAGAGATGTATTGCTTAAGAGTTCAGGCGATCATGTAAGAATGTAAAGGATGTTCAAAGATTGTTAGGCATGGTTAGTTATATACAGTATTGTGCATAAATATAGCAACAAGCGATGTTTTCAAAAATATTATTTGCTCCTTTATTTATTCCATATTATTTCTTTACTTTGAAGTACACGCCTCTGTATAATTTATAAATATACCGAGATATCATAAGAATGCCAATGCAAAGTAAGGAACTTCATGTTTGTTTATTTAGACAAAGTGCATAAATACAGCAACATTCTTGTTTTGCATTTATTTTATCAGTTAAATATCGATTTACCTGCTGTAAAGTTGTTATTTTTGAATCTCAGAATTTACTTAAAATGGGTCGCTCAAAAACCGTTTCTGGTGATGTAAGAAGAAATATTGTGGAGCATTACAAAAATGGTGTTAGGCAGAGTGACATTGCAAGAAGCTTACGGCTTCGTAGGTCAATCGTATCCAGAGTGTGTAAAAAATTTCCCCTTACTGTAACAGCTGCACCAGCGCCCATTCCTGGTAGACCCAGAAAAACCAATTTGAGGATGGATAGGCAGCTGCTACGAATTTCCAAAGAAAATCCTTTTTTGTTCTCTTCCCAAATTTTGGCAAAATTAAAAGAGGGTGGAGGAATAAACCTCAGTTCCAGTACCGTAAGGAGAAGATTACTTGATGCCAACTTACCTGCTCGTCATCTCGCCAAAAAACCGTTACTCTCAAAGAAGAACGTCAAGGCTCGTTTTCACTTTGCCCAATCTCATGTCCACTGGTCTGTAGCTGATTGGAAGAAAGTCGTATTTAGTGATAATTCTAAATATAGTTTATTCAGGACTGATGGAGTGATGTACGTCAGATGCCTCAGTGAACAAAGATTAAACAAAAAGTACATTTGCCCCACAGTTAAACATGAAGGCGGAAATATTCTTGTATGGGGATGTTTCTCGGCTCGTGGCTTGGGACCCATAGTAAGAATAGTGGGCAAAATGGTTCGTTTCATGTACAAAGACATTCTGCAAACACATTTAGTGCCATATATGGATGAAGTCATGCCTGTAACAGCCATATTTCAGCATGACAACGATCCAAAACATGCTTCTCAATTTGTTAAGAGGTGGCTATCCGATGAAAAAATAAATGTAATGGTCTGGCCATCTCAATCGCCAGACCTAAACCCTATAGAGAACTTATGGCATTACATTGACACCAAAATCAGGCACCTAACATGCTCTAATACAAATATTCTCTTTGAAATAGTGGAAAAGGCTTGGAAAGAAGTGAACAATGACTATATTATGAAATTAATTGAGTCCATGCCAAGACGATGTGCAGATGTTATAAAGGAGAAGGGGTACTACACGAAATATTGAATTGATTTTAATTTAGTTGGGTTATATTTTTTTTAGAATCAAAACTATTTTTTGTTGCTATATTTTATAATAAATAATAAATCTGCATAAAACAATTTGGTGTTTTATTTATTATGATACAAAAAATATGATAATATGAAAATATAAATAGGCTCTAACTATTCTTGTAAATAATATATAAACCTTACTTATAAAATAGATACTAAAAGATATATAACAGGAAAGTTCAATGTTGCTATCTTTTTGCACAATACTGTATTTAATTAAATTTGCTATATAAGTAACTAAAAATGCTACTATTTGTAGAAATTTAATGAATTCTAATAGAAACACACTGTTAGCCATTTTTTGATAATAGTACATTGAAAATCATCTCTGTAGATAGCAGCCCAAATGACCGAAAGTACAGACCTTGTGCTCAAGGCTCCATGGGTTGGGTTGAAAATAGATGGAAAATGAGATATTTTATTGGAAAAGAGCTTTTAACATGCTGGTTTGAAGCTAGTTGGTTCCAACAATATGTTTTTGGAAAAAAAATTCTTATTGAAATAAATCCGTAATTGTTAAAAAACTTCTTCACTTATGTCCGCCCAGATTGAGATTGTAAAGAAGAATAATGCAATTAAAAATTAATTAATTTAACCTTACATTGTTAATTTATTTAAAAATTAATTTAGCCTTGTTTATAAACCTGGAAAAAAAATTAATTATTGCTCATACTCTTTCTTGAACTCTTGGACTTAAATTTTAATGATAATATAAATCTGTATCAAAAGCTTCTTATTTAGAAGTGAGATTCTAGAAAAATTACATTATTTTCGTTTCTCTATCAACAATTTTTGATTGCTTCTCTAAATTTGTTGAGGTTGTAGAATTAAATAATGACTTAACATCTTAAAATATAATTCATAAGTTAAAATGTGTGCCTGTGGAAGATTTGATTCTACAGTGCCATTCTATCAATCTGGATTTTGATTGAACCATTAATAAAACACACCTGATTGGATTGTACAGCAATTTTGATTTGCATTTTGGATTAAAAACAGTGCTATGTATGGAATTTCTGAGGACCTTAATTTGATAGATTTATGGAAGCAGAAAGAAGCCAAGATCAGTGAGTTTTTTCCAATTTGCCCTTATTATTTTAATTCCTATTAAAATAGTCCTTTATTTGTTGCATTTTTATCGACTATTTTATATAAAAAATAATAAAAGATTTTGAATTGCGATTGTTAATTAGCAGCCGTTGATTTGATTTAATATAGATTTTGGGTCAAGATTGATTATCAATAAATTTGGGGTTGGTGAATTCTAATTGATTGTACTCAGATTAATTTAGATTATAGGTAAAATTTTTATTTGAATTATAAAATTTACCTTGAAACTTACATTAGAATTCACAGATTAATGATTAAAAAAAGTTGATTTTTAAAATGATTTATCGATTTTAGATTATTATTGTTTAATTATTGAATTGCTCCTTCGAATGAATAAAGTAGTTTGATTTGATTACTTTGATTAAATCCTAAAATTAGGAGTGATTAAAGTATATTTTAATAATTATTTCTGATTATTCTTTGGTGTCCTTACAAAGAGTTTTGTGTGCTTCAATTTGATTATAGTTGATTTTTGGTATTGTATTTATATTATTTTTGGTGATTTAATTAAAATTACTCCACCAAAAGGTAAAAATAAATCAAATGTTGGTAATGCCTTGAACTCTGACATTTCTGTGGATGTTCCAGATTTAGAAAAGCTTTCTAGAAAAAGAAGTATTATTGAACAACAAGTGCAGAGATTTATTAAATTTATAAATACAGTTTGAGATGTACCAGTTAATGATATAACAAAGGAACAGATTTTTCATGATTTTAAGGATGTTCAATGAAATATTGAAATGAATTGTACATTAGCTAATTTAAACAGCGAATATTAACTTGTGAGGTAAGGGATAATGTAAATAAGGGAAAATGTGGAGACCTTGTTGATGAAAAGTATATCATATGGAAAGTTAATTTTAAAAGAAAGTGAAAGGAATTCTAATAGTGGTATGGTTGGTGATATTCAACATAGTTTTATGAATCATCAAGGTAGTGAGGTTAAATTAGATATTGAAAAAATTAAATTAAAAGAGATTCATATTCCTATTTTTCATTCAGATTTCCTCAAATAGTTAGAATTCAAAGATACTTTTGAGGCTTTAGTTCATAATAATAATAGGTTGCCAGATATTATTATTATCAACATTTAATAGATAATCTCACAGGTGAAGCTAGATGTATTATAGAGCTTAGGATTTTCAGTGGGAAATTAAGAGATAGCTTGGGAAACACTGTGTGATAGATATGATAACTCTAGACCATTGGTATGAAAGTGATTTTTGAAATTCCAAACTGTACTAAAAAATCTGCTAAGAGCCCTAGAGATATTATTGGTAGGGTGA
Source organism: Anthonomus grandis grandis (assembly GCF_022605725.1). Taxonomy (NCBI): domain Eukaryota; kingdom Metazoa; phylum Arthropoda; class Insecta; order Coleoptera; family Curculionidae; genus Anthonomus; species Anthonomus grandis. The sequence goes on from NC_065548.1 coordinate 47,829,631, forward strand.
AAAAGAATTTAAGATCCCTCAAGGTTTTGATTTTGCCCACCAAACATTGGGTTGGTATAATTTGTTTGATTTCTGGGAAATTAGACAAAGTTATGATTGCAGAGTGGGAAATGATAAAAGCTGATAAGACATCTTTGGATGCATTTTTTGATTATTTGGGAAAAGATCAAACTTTCTGAAAATTTTGAATATGAATCGCAAGTCTGTATCTTAATGACAACAAGCAAAGATTTGTTAAGAGTTGGTGGAAGACTAAAGAAATCTTTTTTAAGTTTTGATGCAAAACATCCGCTATTGTTAGATAAAAGGCATCTTTTGAGTAAAATGATTTTAGGACATGAGTATTTATTATTACATCATGCAGGTCTGCAGCTCTTCTTAGCTAGTGTTAGACAAGAGTATTGGATTATGTCAGGAATGTCTGTAGCCAAATCAAGGATATATTTTAAATTTAATTGAAAAGTTAGTAGGGGAAGTCTTTTCTCCACAAAGAAAATGCTAATCCTCTAATTTCAGGAGTGATGCATTTCGGCAAGTGTTTTTGCCATCATCAGACTTGGGTTACTTAACACATACACAAATTCTAAACAATAACAAACAATTTGTTTGTGCAAGAACACTTGCCGAAATGCATCACTCCTGAAATTAGAGGATTAGCATTTTCTTTGTGGAGAAAAGACTTCCCCTACTAACTTTTCAATTTTATATTGACTCCACTTCAGAATGGACTTCTTCCTTAATATTTTAAATTAATGCCAAAATTGTGTGTGTATCCATGTTAGATACTTATGGCCCCTAACATGTTAATTAGCAGCACAATATATTAACAGCATATTGAATAACAATCAAATGAACTGTTAAAACACTTACTCTACTGCAGGTCCATTTTGGCAGTCCTGATACCAACTCTCTAAAATTTTTTTTTATTTTTCTGTTAAGAAGAATCCCATCATCGGCAATATCTATTTCCTTAATTTTATTAATTAGGGTATTAAATAAGTTGGTCTCCGCATCTTCAAAAATATTTTCTTCGTCTGAGATTTTATTATCTATATCACTTTGCATTTTTATATATTTATTAAATTTTATTTGAATGGCGTGACTTTTACCTTTTAACTGGTTTTAGTTTGTAACTTTTAAGTTTTAACGAATTTTTGTTTGACAGCTGTCTTCTGTCTTTATCGCGTGGTTAGTCAAGCAACTGTCTTAAAATAAACTACTTTTTTACAAAAGCAGATATGTGAATATTGAATAAACAATTTATAAAAATAATAAATATTTTGTTATAAAAACAAATATATATCAATGAATTTCAAGATAATTGCGTTTTGTGCTGTCCTCTATAGTTCAATAGCACGTTTACGCAATGTGTGTAAAGCTATAGCTTCCGATCGATATCCAGCGACCGAAATCAAGAACACAGTATATGTATGTCGAAGCCAGGCAATCAATTTATTATTATAGTCCGCGCTTCCTGTTATTTAACCCCCAAAATTCCCGGGATTTGGATAAAACTTTTTTCTATAAAAGATAATAAATATCTAAACTGATTTTAGATGGTTGCAAACCTCTACAAATGAAAGTTTTTTGGTAAAAAATTATTGAATTGATAGATGTACCGGGTGTCCAAATAAGAAAGGACGCTGGCTGTATCTCGGAAACTATTCATCGCGCAGCGCTGAAAAAAAAATTTCTTAAGAAAAGTTGCCAAAAGAAATGGCTGGAAAATATTTACAAGTTCCTAAGACTACCACAAGAGGGCGGCACTGCACAGTAATTTCAAAAAATTCAAATTTCGTCTAAAATAGCCAGTATTAGGTACCATTTTGAAAACATCAGAATAATCTTCATTAATTTTGCCTTAATTTGGCTAAAGGATTTTCTTCATATCTCCAATGAGAAGGGTGAGGGAAGATCATAAATAATGCAACTTTTTAATCGGCCTGTACTCGGATTCTTCATTAAAAGTAATTCAAGTGGGTACTCGTTTAAAAGGAAATTCAAAGGGTTTTCAAAATATGCACCTGTCAATGTCACTTTGTTTTCAGTGAAGTCGTCAGAGGGCGTTGTTTAACAGAGACTGGGTTTTTAGAGATTTTCTCTAAAAAGTTAAATGCAATGATATGATTTTTTTACTGCGGTTTCGAAGACTTAAAACATACTAACAAATCAGTGAAAACCGCGTTTCGATATCTCCATTTGTTTTTGAGTAATTTTAAAATAACCTATTTTTCAAATTTTAAATATATGTACCTATAATTAATTTAACAAATGATTTAGAATTAGCAGGAATTGACAGATTAGATAAGTCGGAATAAGTTTGTCTCAGCGTTTTTACATATATTGAGTCGCCTTAATATACAGGGTGATTCACGGTAGATGGCCTATTAGACGTTTTAGGTGAATGGCAACGCCGATCAATCTGAAAAAAAAAACGTTAGAAAAATTAAACTACCCCGAAGCCTAGCAGAAAATGGCAGTATCCGTTTACCTCTTATCCAATCTTCAAAATCCTTCTGACTAAACAATTATAACAAATAGCGCAAATTAATACTAAATATAAAATAAATAAAAATAAAACATAACTAAATCAATTTCATTCAAGATGTTCGAAGTGTCCACCATCGTTACTAATACAGTCGCGTACTTTTCGATAAGTAACGTGAAGTGCAGCCTCCACTTCGGCAACTGATATGCTTGTTACCGCATTTCTGATCCTGGCTATCATATCATCTCATATTGTAGGTCTGGTTTGGTAAACGATATTCTTTAGTCTGCCCCACAAATAAAAATCTAGGCAAGTCAGATCATGAGATCGCGGGGGGCCAAGGAAATATACTTCCTCGACCAATCCACCATGAGGAAACCTTAAATTAAAAAAATTTCTCACATTTATCGCAAAATGCGCGGGACATCCATCGTGCTTTAAAAACATCCTTGCACGAGTTTGAATTGGGATATCTTCAAGCAGTACAGGCAAGTGACCTTGTAAAAAATCTAAATAGGTGTGTCCATTGAGGACCTCTTCAAAAATGTATAGACCAATAATTCTTCCCCCTATTATCCCACACCAGACATTAACAAACCACCGACCCTGATACTGCACTTCTCTCATCCAGTGGGGATTTGTGGGAGCCCAATAGTGCATATTGTGTAAATATACACTACCAACACTGGTGAAAGTTGCCTCGTCTGTTCATAGAATGTTTGAGACAAACTGGGAATTTTCGTCCATCATATTGCTAAACCAGTTACAATAATCAAGTCGTCTATCAACATCGGTTCCTGTTAATTCCTGATGCAGGACCATATGATATGGATGCAACATTCAAATTAGGTAAAAAATAGAAATAATAATTATTTTATAATATTCGATTCTTGTAATAGTCAAATTTGATTATCAATTTTTTAACAAACCTGTGGTCTCTTAAAATGTTATGCACAGTTGATTTCGTAATGCCCAAATCCAATGAAATTTGCCTTATTCCTAGCAAGCACATTAACAATATTTTCTTCAGATCGTCCAGAGCGACGTCTTCTGTTAAGAGGTAAATGGATACAGCCATTTTCTCGCAACCGAGTAGCTAATCTTGCAAATGTCGTTTTTGTATAATGTCTCTGTACTGGATATCGCATAGCATATATTCGAGAGGCAACCGTTGAGTTATGATTGCGTTCGAAATAAACTGCTAGCATAGTCACTAGCACACACTAGCACATTTTAAGTCTTCGAAACCGCAGTAAAAAAATCATATCATTGCATTTAACTTTTTAGAGAAAATCTCTAAAAACCCAGTCTCTGTTAAACAACGCCCTCTGACGACTTCACTGAAAACAAAGTGACATTGACAGGTGCATATTTTGAAAACCCTTTGAATTTCCTTTTAAACGAGTACCCACTTGAATTACTTTTAATGAAGAATCCGAGTACAGGCCGATTAAAAAGTTGCATTATTTATGATCTTCCCTCACCCTTCTCATTGCGGTTATGAAGAAAATTCTTTAGCCAAATTAAGGCAAAATTAATGAAGATTATTCTGATGTTTTCAAAATGGTACCTAATACTGGCTATTTTAAACAAAATTTGAATTTTTTGAAATTACTGTGCAGTTACGGCCTTTTGTGGTAGTCTTAGGAACTTTCTTAAGAAATTTTTTTTTCAGCACTGTGCGATGAATAGTTTCCAAGATACAGCCGGCGTCCTTTCTTATTTGGACACCCGGTACAAAAAAAAATTAAAAAATAATTTGAATAAAACTTTTTTATGTAATTATTAATAAATATCTAAATCGATTTTAGATGGTTGCAACTCTCTACACGTCACACGTGTGACTTCAAGTCTTAATCAGAAATCTGTTTGGCTAATATGTTTGCTATACAGGGTATTCCGTTCATCATGTTACAAACTTCTAGGGTGGATAAAAACCGTCAAAAAAAAACGTTTATATGAACAAGGGTCCGAAAATGCTTCCTCAGGGAACTAGAGCTTTTTGAAGGTAACCTCTAAAACTAGTTTTCGTTTTATAGCTTTAGAACTATTTTAGCTACTGCAACCAATTTTGGGACATAAATTATTATTCGTACGTTTATTCTTTTGAACCTACTAAACAAAAATAATTTTAAAAAATATACCAAAGTAAAGAAATTGCGAAAAAAAAAATAGAACTTTTATGGATAAAATTCTCATATCTTTGAAATCATTGAAGTGAGAGATCTGAAAATTGGAATGCAAATTTCTCTTAATAAAATTATTTCACATCTATTGAAGCATTTTTTTTAACTAAAAAATCAATCACAAAAGTCTTGTCTGAGATACATCTATAACATAAGAAACTTTGAAACCGTTTTTTATAAATTTAAAAAGTGTCACGGGGGGGGGGGGGGGGGAGATGAGGCCGATGTATGAATATTATGTGTAACTTGCTCGGCGCTTTCGCAAATTTCTTAAATTGTGCTAAATATGGGTTTAAGCTATTTTACTTAGTGTGTGGCTAATGATCTCGTCAATCTCACTGGCTCGGAATGCGACTTATTTATTTATTTACAATGCTGACAATAACTCCGTGAGTTATTTGAGCGTAAAATGCGCATTGAGGCGAAGTTCTTTAGTGGCTGTGTGCAAAATAGTGAATAATTTGAACTCGATTTGCCTAATTTTTCAACCCTCATTGTAAGTAGATTTAATTACAGTTCATTGAGTTTAAAAGTACAAGAAGTGTATTTTTTATAAAGAAATATATTTTTTTTATTGAGCATAGGCTGGGGGCTACAGTTTTAGAAAAAAATCCTATTTTTTTTTATTATCAACATTTGTTGTTTCGAAATATGGGCTAGTTTAGTAAGTGTATTGCAAATCGCATTTAAAATTCCATATAAAAAATTAGTAATATTTATTTTAATCGTACCTGGAATTATAAACCCAACCCAACATTTCTTAAAACCACACTTCAAATTATGGGAAAATAGGGTTTATTTTCGACATAAAGTTCCTAGAAAGTCATTATTTTCTAATAATGAGTACATTTTTTACAGTAATATAAGTTCTCGAAAATTAATTTTAAATTTTTTTTTCATTTTTTGTAGAGAAACAGTACCTCTGATCCCTACTAACTTTATTATCAGTATATAACGAAAAATATAAATACTTTAGTAGAATTATATGTACATACTTTAGTATGTACATATAATTCTTTTTCAAATTTTATAATCAAACTATACCTGCAGATAAACCAAAATATATTTACAAAAACCAGAATACCAAGAAAATTACCTACCATATTCCACAAATAAAATATTTCAATTTACAAACACTGCCCACTACCTATCCATAGTATATAAAATTAAAAGAATTTAAAATAGACGCAAAAACTTTTCACAATTTTCCCAATAATATCTTTTAAACAGAATATTAAAGCTTTTGTTTCTACCACACTCTTAATACTTTCAGGGATTAAATTGTAAAATTTAGGTCCTATATACTTATGACATAAAATATAAATTTAAGTCACACTTAGATTGTGGCATATTTAGATTATTAGCCATATTGGCTGAAGTTTCATAGATATGACAAACATTTAATTCTCTATTACTATGCACAAAATTACACACTGCAAAGATATACAGTGTGGTGACTTTAACTGGAATAAATTCAGTTAAAACTAATCAAATTTTATCTCGCAAAATTCCTGAGACCCGTCGATTTTTGTTTATTTTTTTTTACATTTCAAGATAGTTTTTGTATTTTTTCACCTACAAGGGGAGTCCAAATTAACCCAAACTTTTTTTTTTCAAATGGAAAGCCACTTTTTTAAACTCTCATTGAAAAAAGCCCTTTTTCCTGATTAAATTGCCCTGTTTACTTTTGTGATTATCTAAAGGAGAAATACGAAAAAAAAATAAAAACCATTAAATTATTAAAAGTCTCGAAATATTTTGTGTTTGTAAATTTTTGGCGTGTTTGTTTATTTTATTGGTATCGAGACATTTCCTGACATTGTTGTAGTGTCACTGTTAAAGTGAATTTCAACCAGTTGTTAAATAAGTTAACTTATATTGAAAAAATGCCTTATTTATCCGAATCCCACAAGATTGAAATCTTAATGATGATTGGTTATGGGGACAGAAGTCGTACTCAGCTAGAGGTTGTCCACCTATTCAGGCAGAAATATCTAGATTTGCCACCTATTAACCAAGGTACGGTTAGTAAAATCGAAAGCAGATTTCGAGAAGTTGGGCACGTGAGGGATGTTTCAAGACAAAGGTCTTCTAAAATCGATGAAAACACCCAATTAAATGTATTGTTAGCGATGGAAGAAAATCCGGTAACTGCAGCCGGAAGAGTAGCTCGTGAAAACTCTATTCATCATAAATCTATGTAAACATTTTAAAAAGTGCAAACAAACGACCTTATAAAATGCAACCCGTTCAAGAGTTATTGGAAGACGATCCAGATCGCAGAGTTCAGTTCTGTCAATTAACGATGAACGCCATTGACGAAAATCGCATATCTTCGGAGTGGATCCTTTTTTCTGATGAGGCTACATTCACCCTAAATGGCCATGTTATTAAGCAGAACTGTTGCTACTGGTCTGACGAGAACCCACACTGGGTAAGGGAAACTAATACACAATATCCCCAGAAAACTAATGTTTGGGCTGGCATAATTGGCAAGCAAGTTATAGGGCCCATATTCTTCAATGATACTTTAACTGGGGAAAGATATCTAGAATTTCTTAAACATGAACTAGTTCCAGTCTTACGTGCCTTATATCTGACCTGATACCTTATGTCAGTTCGATCCAGATTTGTATGATGAAAGAATCTGGATGCAACAAAATGGTGCTCCCCCCACATTATGCCCGTAATGTACGCCAGTATTTCGATGACAATTTTCCAAACAGATGGATTGGTAGAAGGGGTGCAATCGAGTGGCCGGCACGTTCTCCCCGATCTCACCCCACTTGATTTTTTTTCTGTGGGGACATTTGAAAAGTCAAATTTATATGAGCAAACCAGGAAACCTAGACGAACTCAAAGAACGTATTAGGCAAGAAATCCGACAAATATCTCCAGAAGTGTTAGAAAATGTCAGAAACGAATTGTATTATCGTCTTGGGCTTTGCCAACAAGTAAATGGTGCTCATTTTGAGCATCTTATATATTAAACGCAATTTTTAATAATTTAATGTTTTTTTTTTTTCGTATTTCTCCTTTAGATAATCACAAAAGCAAATGGGGCAATTTAATCAAGAAAAAGGGCTCTTTTCAATGAGAGTTTAAAAAAAGTGGCTTTCCATTTGAAAAAAAAAAGTTAGGGTTAATTTGGACCCCCTCCTGTAGGTGAAATATACAAAAACTATTTTGAAATGTGAAAAAAAATAAACAACAATCGACGGGTCTTAAGAATTTTGCGAGATAAATTTTGATTAGTTTTAACTAAATTTATTCCAGTTAAAGTCACCACACTGTTATACCCATTTTTACGTCATTTATTTCATTGGAATATAATTAATTTAAGGGGTATAATCGAGGTTTAATTTATTCTTAAGATATAATTCTGAGCTACTTTTAATTGATTTAGGTGGGAGTCATACATTCCACCCCACACAATAATGCCATATCTCAGAAAGATCCACTAGTGCCTTATAAATCATAAGAATTCATTTAAAGCTCAAAATGTTGCGTAAAATATAGAACTTATTAATGAGGAATCTTATTTTTTTTATTGAGATAAAGATTTGCTGATCCCACTTCAAATGCCTGTCGATAACAATGCCTAAGTATTTAATATGGGATACCTCTTGAGAGCTTCATTTATATTTTCAAGCTAAATTTGATCAAACATAGGTCTATTTACCATTGTTATGAAAAAAGCTAATATATTGGGATCTTTTAATGTAAAAAGGTTAATTTAAAAGTATCTAAAAAGTTCTTAATCATAGTAAAACCGGTCTTTAGTTTTAGACGTGCTAGTTTCCAGCTTCTCGTTCTGACTGTTTTGGCTTCACTTAGGGTATCTGTCACCCTGACATACTGTATCCTATTTTTCAGACAATTAAAGAAGACATTTAATACCGCACCCCTAACCCCATGCCTCCCCAAAACTTGTAGCAGTAGAGGATGTGATACTGTATCGAATGCCTTCACCAGATCCAAAAACAAAACAATACACTTTTCACCTTTATCTAAGTGAGGCATTATTTTAGACACCAATTCAAAAACTGCATGTGATGTACTTAACCCCGACCTAAAACCAAATTGATTGTTCGATAATAACCCATTTGAATCGAAGTTCTCGACCAACCTAGCCTTAAGACATGTCTCAAATATTTTTGCCAGGTTAGAGATTACACTTATTCGCCTATAATTATTTATATCTTCTTTGTCCCCACTTTTTAATATTAGTGTTACAACTGAGGTCTTAAATTATATAGGAACTTTTCTAGTTTTGAAGATTTTTACATTGTTCTTATCTTTTCACTTTTCAGTGTTCTTATCTTTTATGCAAGTTATTCCTGTCTGTAATTGTTGTTCATTTATTGCCTCTTTAACCAAATTATAATTTTTTTATGTCTTGTTTGTTTTGATTACATTTGTTCTTATAATAGTCATCTTTTGAGCATGCTTTCTTAAGCTTGTCTCTATGCTTAATGGACTTGATTATTCCATTTGTAATCCAAGACTTATTATAATCATTTACTATATGTTTAGAATATTCAGCCTTTTTTATTATTGTATTAAGATTGCTTAATAAATGACTTCTTCTGGTTGACTAAAATTTATTGTATGCATTTGTAGTTGGATTGGGTTGTGTTAATAATTCCAGGTATGATTAGTAATGGACGGGGGACGCAGACTTATGCAAATTTTTTGGGGTGCCACGCCCTTTTTTACACTACAACAGACATTTTTAATTTTTTATTTTTATTGGAAATAATAATTATGAAATGATTAATTAATAACAAAATAAACATCTGTAATCCGTAGAGTTGGGCATGGTCAATTGACCGACACCTATTTGACCAGTCAATTTCAGTCAAAATATATAAAATATTCAAAAACCATTTATCTATGTTTTATTTAGAGTTTTATGATATAAGAAAGTACATTAATTTCATTTTAATATTTATAAATTATTGAAAGCAGTCCAATTTACTTACAACCGTCTTCTACGAAATCCGATACACCTGATTCGGGGAATCCCACCACTCGCAACAAAACGACTGAAAACGTATTTCGTATTTTCTAGCGTTAGAGATTGCAGCTCGAGCTGTACTTATAATTATTGGATTTTTGTGAACTAACAACGTAATTACAATGAGTTTGGGCACGTCCAAAACCAAAATTTGGAATTGTTTCACGGAAATTTGCGAAGAAAATAAAGTGAGAGGCAAATGTAACTACTGTGAAGCAATTTACATCACTCATGTCGATAGAATGAAGAATCACATACCCAAAAAATTGCAAATCAGTTCCAGAAGCGGGTCGACAAGAATATGTAAGTATACAATCATATAAATAGTATTTGATTATTTAGGTAGTTTCCCAAAAAGAGTAATATGTTTTTAATTAACTTGTAAGCAATACAAATTAAATGTTATTTTTTGGAAAGAGGAATTCCGGATAAAAGCTTTTTACTGACTTTTTACTTTCCTGTTGTATGCTTGAAAGTAAAGGGGAATTATTGCAATGGAACCAAAAAACATGTTTTTATAAAATGTCATTATGTATGAAAGTTTTGAGTTCCTTTTTTTATGTGCTGAGGTCATAGTGGAGGAATTTTTGGGAATACCCGAGTGATAGAATTATATATGAATACTAACTTTAAAAAAATTAAATTTATTCAAATAATTCTGCACAAAAAAGGGGTTAAATATCTATTTAACTACGATCTTTACTACTCGAAAATTAAAAGATAAGTAAAATTAAAACTAATTGTGGGAACTAATATTACTTATAAATGCTTATTTTGCGATACAATAATAATGAAATAATATTATATGAATAACCAGGATTGTCTGGTCATCGGGGTTATTGGCCTGGTTGCATCACATAACTCCTCCCTCCTTAGGTTCAGAAAATAAGGGCTGCAAGGGCTGGTTTTCCGACTCTCTTCTAAGGGTTCTTGTAGAAGAGGTTTCTTTGGGATGAAACAGGCTTCTTCCATCCAATGTACAAAACAATTCCACATACAAGGGCGGCAATTGATGAGAGTGGAGCGATCCAAAGGTGGGCTAATTTTTCGGGTGTTTCGAAAGGATGTAACCGAATTGTCGTCAAAATTCTTTGGGCTGTCTTCAATTCGTCTAAATTTACTTCTTTCAAGGTCAGTTTTGAGATGTTGTTGCTGCTTGGTATATACGAAAAGTTGGGTAATTCTACCACATATTGGAACTGTGATGTGCTTTCTTTCACCTTCGTAAGTTTGGTTACCTATCTCTACAGGGCACATAGATAGGGTAACGATGCTGGGCTCAAGAACTTTGTATAGTCCTTGTTGACATTTGTTCTGGGCGACTTTCTCGTTTACGGGAATTACCAGCATATGATTTCCATTTAGGCGTTGGATGGTACTTCTGTGGAAGTTAATGCTAGTTAATGTGCATCTGTTATGTGAGGTTGTTAGCAGCTCAAAGAGACAACGTTCATCTTTCGTTAGGGTGGTTTGTTTGCAGATAAAAAGGTCTTCTAGTTGCGGACATTCTTCTTTCGTGGTCTAGTAGTCTTTTTGGGTGAGCAGGATATCAGGATTGGATATAAGAATGATTTTGTTTGTAATAGGTTTGGGGTAGAGTTTGTAAAGGATATAATGATTGATAAAAAACAATTGGTGTGTGTATAGAAAATAAAATTGAGTTATTTTTGATAATTACTTGGACAGATAAATAGTTAAAAAAATTAATTAACTCTTTAAATTCAGGTATTCGATTTGAACCATATATTGTTTTTATGTTTTCTATTAAGTTGATTAGGGTTAAGAATCGAGTTATGCATTTTATTTACATGAGCAAAGGAGATTGCATTTTAAATATTGGTAATTATAGAATTTAAGGTATTTAATTGTAATATTATACTGTCTAGCATTAAAGACATATACAGGGCATTTGACAAATCTAGTTGCTCTTTTTCAAATAAATTTATTTTTTGCAATATGATTTGTTGGTTAGAATTTATTTTCTCTAAATTTTTAGTAAGTTCTTGTGTAACAGTAGACAGGATTGACTGTTCTTTATTAAAATTTTTATTTAAGATTTCTTGATTTTTTGTCAGTGTTTCGAAGTAATTATTATAACGAATTTCATCGTCTGAATCTAGAGTGCCATAGAGCCATTTATCAACTTTATCTACTATGTTAAGTAGTCCTCTTTTTGCTCGATTAGATTTGTGAAAAATTTTAGTATTTCTTAGAATTGTCTGCAGATATTCGTAAGATTGATTGAATTTATAAGAAGTAAGGATTGAAAAGCTTTCTGTTTGTTGGGTACTAAAAATGGATTTGTTTGCCTGAATTAAGATGTTTTGTATATTATATAGGGGATTTTTTATTTCGGTTAAGTTTATGTGAAAATGGGCTGTATGTTTGGTAGTAGCTATGTAAGTCTTTCCTAGAGCTGTTGGTAGTATGCGATTTTTAATGTTTTTTATTTCTAAGTTCGTAGCGATGTGTAGGAGGGCCAGGAGTGGGATGATTTGTTTCATCTGAAACAAGGAGATGTTGTGGTTTTAATAGGTTTTTATGAATTTTCCTGTTTTGTGTGGTTACTACATTTTCTTTCGCTACTACAGGTTTCATTACTTTTTGATATTTATCAGATTCTTTGACTTTTGATTTCTGTGGAAAGGTTTTCGTGAATAGTGGTTTATTAGGATCAAGGTCTACCTCGGTACGGTTTTTATTTAATTTGTCTAAGGAAAATTGTTGTTTTGCATTCAATTTCTCATGAAGTTCTTGACTAATTATTTTTATGTTTTCTGCATGTTCTTGCAGATACTGGGAGAGATTTTCTTGGTTTGAAAGTTCTAGAGGATTTTTGTAGTGTAATTTGCCTCTGATAATTTGAAAAGGGGTATATTTAGATGCGCTATGGGTGGTGTTGTTATAGGAAAGGATAGCATAATTCATTAAAACAGCTATATTTTCTTTTGGCTTTTGGTGTTTAAGGGTAAGAATGATTTCATTTAAGGTGGAATTAAGTCGTTCTGTTGGACTATTTGAGTTGGGGTTGTGACGGGTACAATAATGCATTTCAATTTTATGCAAGGAAAAAAGGTTTTGAATAATTTCGTTTTTAAAAGATGTACCGTTATCTGTGGTAATTTTCCGGGGTAGTCCATAGTGGTTAAAGTAACTTATAAGTTTGTTTGCTATTTCAACACCTGTAGGGGATAAAAGAGGGTATGCCTGTCCTAATTTAAAAAAGCTGTCAATTACTGTTATTAGAAAGTAATTATTGTGGGTCTTATACACATCTAAATAGATATGATCAAAAGGTTCATAACCAATAGGGGTGGGTTTGAAAACTAGTTTATTAGGGTGCCTTTCATATTTGGTTTTTTGACAAATTTCACAAAGATTTACATATGTTTTAACGTCATTTTCTAAATTTGGTCAATAACAATTTTTCTTAAGTGAAATTATATTTTCTTGAATACCTCTATGGGATGTTTCGGTTTCGTGATAATATTTAATTTTCAGTTGTTGTTCTTCTACGTCAGTTATATCTTCTAAAAGGGTATTAGATATGTAGAGTTTAAATGAATAATTTTGGAAATATTTTTGAAAAATATTAATTATAATGGGTTCGAGAGATTTATTTACAAAGTGCAAATAATATGTAGTTTTGGGCGTAAAGTGTTCTTTAATGATCTGACAGAGATCTTCTATAGATGGATCATTTTTCAAAAATATAATAGTTCCTTGTTTATCAAAGATAAATTCTTTTTAGACTCTAATTTTATTATTATTGGAGTACCTAAATATAATTTGATTTTTGTATATATTTAAAGCTTTTTGCACATAAGAGGCTCCAATAATAGGATTTTCAGCACTTGAATGTTTAGTTTCTAGGTCGGTTTCAGGGGGTGGTAGTATTTTATCTGCTAGTCGTATGATTTTATATCTGAGATTATATTGATTTTTTGAGTTTTTGGTTTTTCAGAGAGAGTGTTCAGGATGTCGTCTTCAATTCGTTCTATCAACTGAAGTTCTTCAGTTGATAGTTGGGGAATTTCCTCTGGGTCAAAATCGACATTTGATCGTCTTCGATTGGATTTATTTGTATGCGGGATAGGGAATCGGCGTTAGAATTTTGTTTTCCTTTTTTATAAATTATCTCATAATCATATTCTTGGAGTTTTAGTCGCCAACGAATAAGTTTAGAATTAGGCTCTTTAACAGAAAATAGCCATTGTAGAGGCTTTTGATCTGTGACAATTTTAAATCGGGTACCATAAAGATAGGGACGGAAATATTTGATAGCCAATACTATAGCTAAAAGCTCTTTTTCTATGGTGCTATAGTTTGTTTCTGCGGGATTTAGGGTGCGTGAAGCATATGCAATGTGCAAATCATTGCCTTGAGACAAAATTCCACTGATAGCGACGTTTGAAGCGTCTGTCGTAAGGACAAAAGGTTTTGTAAAATCTGGGTGTTGGAGAATAAGGTTAGCACGTTTTTGCACATTTTGAAGCATTGAATAAATTGAGGGGTGTGTTCAACTTTTTTATTTTTCTTTAGGCAATTTGTTAATGGTTTTGTTCTGCAAAATTTTTTATAAATTTTCGGTATTAGCCGATTAATCCTAAAAATGATTTAATATCGCGAGATGTTTTTGACAGTGGAAATTTTTGAATAGCTGCTACTTTTTTTGGATTGGGTTTTACACCTTCGGGCGTAATGACATGCCCTAAAAATTCTACAGATTTGCAGAGAAATTCGCATTTATCAAGCTGTATTTTAAGGTTGTTTTCCTTAAGTTTTTGGAAAACAGCTTTTAAATTTGAAATGTGCTCTTGCAAAGAGGTACAAAATACTATTAGGTCATCCATAAAAACTAGGCAGATTTTACTCTGCATATCTTTGAGTATATTATCCTATCCATGGGCATTTGAAAAGTGGCAGGAGCATTCTTAAGACCAAAGGGCATTCGGAGGAACTCGTAGTGTCCGTTTTCGACACTGAAGGCAGTTTTTTCGGTTGAATTCGGATGCATGGCTATTTGATGAAACCCAGAGGCTAAGTCCGAGGTTGTAAAGTATTGGCTACGGCCAAGTTTATCCAAAATTTCGGAAATGTTGGGAATTACGTAGCGATCGGCTATAGTTTTTATCGTTCATTTTACGATAATCTATAACGATCCTCCATTTTTGTTTATTGGAAGCGTCAGCCGACCCTGTCTGGGTCGTTCCCAAAACGTCGTAACATTTCTGAGATTTGCTTTTGTACTTCTTTTTTGTGTACAAATGGATATCTATATGATTTTGTATAGAATGGGATATTGTCTGTGGTCTTAATTTCATGTTTAACAGCTTCTGTACATGATAATTTTTCGTTGGGTCTCTGTAAAACTTCTGGAAATTGAAGAATCACTTTTTTCAAGGCAGCTTTTTCTTCACTATTAAGATGTTCAGTGCGGATTAAAGAGAGATTGGATATTATCGAGATTATCATATGTGTTGAATTTGGATGCTACTTGTTTGATATTAAATATCTCGAAATTTTGGGAGTCGAAAAACAGAGAAGTAGCTCATTCTCTGAGTGACTCAAGGTAAAATGCCAATACAATATTTTCATTGGTATTATTTCGAAATTCTAGGGGAACAGTGCCATTTTGTACTTTTAAAAGGGAGCTTGGAATTTCAATGTTTTGTACAGTGCGTAATTGGGGAATGTACAATTCAGTTTCGTCAGGTATATCGGTGTTTATGTTTTTAACTATTATAGATAAGGGTGGTATTTCTATTTTTTGTAATTCAAAATTATCTCTGTAATAGATAGTAATTTCAATTTTATCATTTTTTAAAAGCTTACTTCCTAAATCAATATTAAGACCTAATTTACGTAAAGCTCTAATACCTATTATACCATCAAAATAATCGTGAAAACTATATAGGATTAATTCAAGTTCATTTTTTATGCTAAATTCGTTTAAAATAGGAATTTTTGCTTTATTTTGGGTGTTGGTATTACCAGTGCAAGTCATAAGGGTGTGTTTACAAGGAAAAATTAAATGCGGAAAATATTCTTCTGCTATAGATGGTCTGATTAGGGATGTATAGCTACCCGTATCGATAAGAAGTTTAGCTGGGGGATTTTGTAATTGAATGTAGGGCAAGGAATTTACTTGGAAACTGTTTTAATTTAGGACGGATTTTCTGGAGTGCTGTAGGGAAAATTTTCTTCTTGTGTATCTTATTGGTTTAAACTTTCGTAATCTTGGGTATATGCTATTTCCTCACTGTATTCAGGAGATTCGAAGCAATTTTCATATTCTGATTCTTGGGCAAAATTCATATTCTTGTTTATAGTGAACTTTGTTATCCGTAATATAGGTTAAGTCAAATGGGTTTCGATTTTGGGGAAATGAATTTTGATTTCGGGTTTGTATTGTGCGCATATGAACATCAGAGCCATTTTTACTTATTCTTATTAATCTATTATATAAGGTAAAAAATAATGGGAATGGAAAGGAAAACTCACTTACGATTTTTGTCTTCGCAACTGTGGTCTTCTTGCCTCGGTTACTGTTTCAGCAAACAGTTAATTAACTGACGATTTTCTGGGCTTCGGCAATGTTTTTGCAAAACCAGGAACCTCTGAGACACCTACACCAACGACTGCGCCAGTGATGGAATTATATATGAATATTAACTTTTTAAAAAATTAAATTTATTCAAATAATTTTGCACAAAAAAAGGTTCACTATCTAGTTAACTACAATCTTTACTACTCGAAAATTAAAAGATAAGTAAAATTAAAACAAATTATGGGAACTAATATTACTTATTAATTCTTATTTTGCGATACAATAATAATGAAATAATATTATATGAATAAGCAGGATTGTCCGGTCATCGGGGTGATTGGCCTGGTTGCATCACATAACTCCCGGAATACCAATATTTTAAAAACTATATAGAAAGTAGAAAGAAAATCAATCGTTTTGCACTAAATTCAAATTATATTGGTATAAATTTAGAATATAGCTTTCATAAAGGTCTTCGTTTTGAGTTGTCTATAGTTTTTGGAGATTGAGGGAATAGGATTTCATCAATTTTTGGGGTTTGGGTATAGTTTACAGTGTACAGTACAAATATTTTTGAAAAAATAACGAAAGTAATATGAATTATACATTACACCATTAGGCACGATCGCACGAGTGTCTTATTTTATTATTTTGTTTTCAGATGGACGAGGCAAAGACCAGGTTGAATGAATCCTTCGAAGATGAAGACGAAGCAATATTTCCCAAGAAAATCAAGAAGCCATGTACAGAAATCAATGAAATTTCTCATGAAATTCCAAGTACTTCATCTGGTTCCTCTCAGCCACCTATTAATTGTAGAAAAATGCAAAAATTAACATCGTTTGTTGACACGGTAAGCGAATCTGAGCAATCTGAGTTCCAAACTCTTTACTCATCAAATTGCGCCCTGTCAATATTCGAATCAGACAAATGGAAAATATTTTTTGGAAAACTGCGACCAGCTTTTAAAATTTCCGACAGAAATCTATGGCAACCTCACACCTCGACAGGTGCTTTACCAAAATAAAAAACAACATCAAAGATATTCTTGATAGCGAAGATAATATAACTTTAATGAGTGATGGCTAACTTTAATGATAATAAACTACATGGTGCATACGAATAATGGAGAGATTTTTTCTATGATTTTTCACAGCTTAAGGCAATTATTAGCAAACACACAGGCCAATACATTGCCAGTGAAATTACAAGGGTAATTAAAGAAATCGGTGAAAATAAAATTACTTCTCTGGTAACCGACAACGCAGCAAATATGCAAGTTGCATAGGCCCAATTAAAAGAAACATTCCCAAATCTACAAACGTATGGCTGTGTTTCTCACATTCTGAATTTACTGCTGAAAGATATTGAATCGCTTAAAACCCTTTCTGATCATCTTAGTATCTCTGATCATTTGTAAGGAGATTGTGAAATTTGTTAAATTAAAACATATTCCCAACGCCATTTTAAATGAAAAGCAGGGCGGTAATTTTCAATCTCTGAAATTACCAGTCGCAACTAGATGGGGCAGTACCGTCACTTGTATGGAAAGCATACACGTGAATAAACAGCTACTTAAAGAATGTTTAATTCATCCAGATATTGAGACACTAGCAACAAATAAAATAAAATCTGCCATATTGAATGATGATGTATTTTGTGATAGAAACGTTAAATTTATTGAGTTACTGAATCCTGTTGTTCGTTTGATCACCTTCATGGAAAATACTACTTCTACTTTGTCAGATGTCCGGCACAAGCTGTTCCTCTTGAAAGAACACTTTAATGCATTTGTTTCAGAAAGTCCATTTCTTCAAAATTAAGAAAGACTGACGACTAAATCGGTAATAAAAAGAATCGATATGGCCTGGACCGACACTCACAATGCAGCATATCTACTCGATCCTAGATATAAAGGAGGAAATTTAACCCCAGATGAGCTGCAACGTGCTACGAATCTAATAATACAACTTAGCTTCAATAAATCTGAGGTTGACGTAATTGGAGAAATTTAAAATTTTAGAGCAGCAACAAATGAATTTAACAATCGAATAATATGGATAGCAGTAAAAAGTACCAAATCAGTTTGTAAAACGTCATCGGATATTACTCCATCAACTTGGTGGGAGAGTTGGCAAAAGAAATTGGTACTTCACGATGTAGCTATAAAGTTACTAAAAATGCCGGCCTCTTCAGCTTCGTATGAAAGGAACTGGTCAACATGGGGAGTTCTCCATAGTAAATTGAGAAATAGACTGACCACTACACGCTCCGGAAAGCTGGTCTATGTTAAATACAATTTAAATATTATTAATAAATGTGATAAATGCGACTTATAAATATATCTTTATCCTCCGAAGCTGATGTTTCTTCGTCTTCCGAAGCCGAGCAGCTAGACTCCGACTCCGAAAATGAGAATCTTCCATTAGCTACACTCCTAAACTAAACTACACTCATAATAATTCAGATTAATAACTGAGATTGATATTTTTTGTTTAATTTTAAGTGTTCACGTTTTTATGTGAAAAAAAAAGTTGACCGGTCAAATCCACAACCCTAGTAAGCTGTCACTTAAAACTAAAACTTTGATTAGATTAAATGTTAAATATAGGTGTTTTTCTTGATTCAACGGCAGCAAATTCTTTTATAACTTCATCAAAATCGATTTTGTCAACCATCTTCTGTGTTATAGCTAATATTGCTAGGCCAGATATTCTCTCGTATATGTATAGTATAGTACGATGTATAGTTGACCGATTTTTTTTTTTATTTAGTATATTAAAACATATATTATATTTTTATTATATTAATTTTGAAAACGAGTATTCTTAAGGAAATTGTAACATTTGGCAGAGAAGAGGTTAAATTGTGTTCAAAGATATATATACATATATTGCAATATATTCAGAAGATTTGAAGAATGAGGAATTGAAAATAACTTTAAAGCTTTCATCTCATTAAACAAAATAAGTGCCTCAATATCAGCCTCAATCTTCTTCTCAACTTCTGTTGTAAAGCTTGGCAGTTCTTTAGGAGATCATGGTCACATAATGTAAAAATATTACTAAAAAAACCAAAAACATTATCATAATTAGAGATTAAAAATTATTTAAAAAACTATTTAAAAAGCTTAGTATTTGATCAATTATTCTTAAAAAAAAATTAACTTTAAACGCGATTTTGGGATTTTAAGGTGCTTCATCCCTATGTCCATAATCCATTTTTTAAATGATCAACTAAATTCTTTAAATAATTTTGACATACTTTAATGTCGATTATCATTACACTTTGCATCATTTTGCTTACAATATTAATCCGAAATAAAACATCATACCAAATAATTGCACTACAAATAAATTTAAATGTTTGGATATTTAATAGTAAAGAACTTCCTTTATGCCTACTTTCTATATTAAAAGTATCGTTATCCGCTATTTCTAGAAGACTCTCACAAATTTCAATTAAATTAAATTATGTAGTAATGGCTTTATAGCATCCACCCTATTTGATTATCTAGTATCACTTAGGGGTTTTAGATTAAATGCAGGTACATTTTTTTTTTAATAATATCCCATCTTTTTGTGGAGAAAGAGAAAAAAAGAGTTCTTGGAGAACGTAGAGGCTGCTGTCATATAAAACCGTTAGATGAAATCATTGAGGTAACTCCTCTCCTCCCGACCATCAAAAATGACATGATAAATGTTTTTTCCATATTTATGCTGACGTGGTACAAATCCAGAGTTGACTCCCAAAGACCATAAAAAATAGACGTCTTCCAGCCTGGAAGAAGACTGGACTGGACTGGAGAACTGGACCCTCAGGAGATCCAGACTTATGACGTTCACTATTCGTTTTTGGGACTTAATACTAAAGGACTTCTCTTTTTCAGGTGCATCCAGAGCTCTACGGTATCCTACCTGGACCGAGTTCACCTCCCATTCATAAGGTACGTCATTTAAAATTTGAACTTATTGAATAAATTGAATATAATATAAATATTTTTTTTAGGTCACATCCCTGTCTCAAATTTGGCTCCTTTTATATGAAACCATCAGATGAAATCATTGAGGTAACTTCTGCCCTTCTGACCATGAAATATGAAATCATTAATAGAAGTTTCTTCCATATTCAAGCTGACGTGGTATAAATCCAGAATTGACCCCCAAGGACCATAAAAAATAGACGCCATCCCGCCTGGAAGAGGACCATGCAAACAAATGAGGACCCTCAGGAGATATAGACTTGTGACCTTTACTATTTGTTTTTAGGACTTTAATACTGTAGTAGTTCTCTTTTCAGATGGACGTGGATTACCCCCTACCACTGGAGTTCACCTTAGGTCGATAAGGTGAGTCATGCTAAACTGACACTTTTGGATAAAACAAATGACACATGAACATTTTTTCCAGGTGACTGAGGCCCCTCTAATCAAAAGACTTCGGCAATAGGGACCAAAGGAGCACCGCCACAATTTTTGTGGTGAGTTACTCTTGACTCAATTCTGTTGTTCTTTAGTCAGATTAATTACGCCCTTCTTGCCGGTATCCAGAGGTACCCTTCTATGGTCACGAAGACTCTTTAAATGGATTTGGTGATTAGTGAGTGAAGTAAGTAAATCTCTTAACAAAATATCCTTTTTCCCATCAATATTTTTTTCTTAATTTTTTTTCTTCTTTGTTTCGAGCATAGTGAGTGACTAGTGTTCTGTAGTGTACTAAAAAATATCATGTAATAAACAGTATAGTAGTGTAGTGTAGTGCCAAAAGAGGGGGTAGCAGATCTGGTTGGCATTATAGTCTCTTCTTTGGGGCAAAGTCCTCAGGACGTGGACAGAAGAGGACCTGTGAAGTAGACGATAAGGCGGCGAAATATACCTTGAAAAGGTGAGTTGGTTTGGTACTTACTTTGATTAAATTTTGTACTTAAAGACCCTCCACCTAACACCACAAAGTTTGTTCCCTATTTAATTGATAACATATAATTAACGTCTTGTTTTCTATTGTTTCAGGTATCTACTAGAGTTCATACAGGTGAGCCAATTCATTACTATGCATAACTTAAGTTTGAAAATCAGAAAATCTTAATAAAAAACTAAATTTGATGGTGGACTTTTTGGTTCGTCACTGGATTTAGATTTTTAATGATTTAAAGCCAATGACAGATCTTTTTTTTAATGAATTTTCAAACTTAAAAAGAAAAGTCCTTAAGACTTAGATAAAAGTAGAAATACACACATACACACATTTGCCCACCTTGTCTTTAACCCTGATGAACAGTTTCCCTGGGACACCCTGTAAAAGCCCACCCCGTCATTTCCTCTTTCAGCTTTCCCTTAACACACGGGGTAAAACATGAGAAAAATCCGCGTTGTTTTCTCGTGGTTTGCCCTGTAAAATATTTTTTTACATTTCCATGCTTAGGGGTGCCAAAACCTACCCTAAGTCATGTCCGGAGGTGCCAAAATCTCCTCTGGAGCGTCACCAAAAAGATCAATCGATCAATTTTTTTTTTTTTAAATTACTTATTTTCATTTTTATAAAATAATTAAATCTCTTCAATATCTGTATCCCCTTCAGTTCCTTAATGTTCAGCGGAAGTTTTTATAGTGATGATTTAATACTGATGGGGTGATTTTCCACTTTTCGGTGACGTCAGTTGATGGGGGAAGCAGTGATGTCTTTGGAAACTGGAGGTGCCAAAAAATCCTCCATCGTTACCGTGGAGTCCAGAGCTCTTCAGGTCGGACTCCGTTTGCGTTTGGTTTTTGGTAAAGGTTCATACGGTTTAACAATTAATTTATAATTAACTTTAAAAAAAATATGGGGAAAAATCATCCATCCAACACACATTTACTAATCAAGACGTCCCTTTCAGCATTTTTTATTGTCTTCGGAGGACCATATCAAGGACCACTCATGTACTTCTCTTTCTGCTCGTCCATCTACAGGGTCCAGAGTGTCCAAACCAGAATCGAGTTTCCTTCAGTTGTCTTTGAGAGCCATTGATTTGGCCACATCTTTCTTTCCATCTCTTCAGTTCGCAGAACCATCCATTTCAGTAACTTATTTTTTGGATGTTGTTTATCATATGTGCTTGGAAAAGCTTTTTCTATCACTTTTGCCACATAACGGAGTCTCCCCTAAGGCTCCATCGTTATCCATTCATTCACTTCTTCAGTATTGATTGATAACTCCCACCTTTCCTTGTTTGTGGAGTGTGATCCGCTGGATCCGTCGACAGCGTTGATCTCCCACTGCACGATCGGTTTTCCTGATGATGATGTCGGAGATCCGTCGAAACCCGTTCGTCAATCGGCGTCGATCTCCTCTCCGCGTTATTGAAAATCCGCTGAAATCTGTCGATCAGCGTCGATCTTCGTTTGTTTTCGGGTCGCCATCGGTTCAATCGCGAGTGACAAATGACAATTGTGCATCGGGTTTGTTCGGTTACGCTCGGGTCGGTCGTTGTATGTTTCGGTCGGTTTTTTCGGATTTATAGGAGTCTTGCTTTATTGTATTTCGTGTTTGAGTAAAAATAAATTTTTTAAGTCTGTAAAGGTTTTTTTTAGATATTTTTGAAAATTGTTTTTTTTAAACACAAATGAAAAACCGTGTCAAAGTGAACCTTTATGAAGCCAAATTGCAAACTATTTTTCATTAAGATAAGTTAGAGGTTTTTTCCTGATGACATTGAGGTGGAAATGCCTCTTTGAATCAGGAATTTCATTTTTTCTAACAAAATTTCTTATTTCATTAATAAAATATTTCTCTTTTAAACAAAATTTAATTACATTTTTAAATTTAAACTAAAATTTAAAATTTCACTAATTTATAAAGAATTTCATTAATTGATTTTAAATTTAATGAATAAAAATGAAATGTCTCTATTTTTTAATAATTTCTGAATTTGGGACTAATGCAATGAATAATGGAAAGATGCAATGCCTCTATCGATTCCCGCTTGAGTTAGACGGCTTTAGGGCGTTTCTAGGACTAGGTTCGGAAGTTCTGTCTTCCTCAAAACTTAAAACCAAATAAACCAGAAATAAAACATATATAAACATATAAAATAAAAAACAGGGTGTCCCATTAAGATTAGATGTATTAAATTAATAATAAAATTACAATCAAAACAATATTTATTTCAGTATGTGTTATAGACAAAAAAATAATACGTTGGTGTTGTGTGTTTTTGGTAAAAAATCGATACTGGGGGACGTACCCAAAAAATTGAAATTCCAAAATTTTCAAGTTCGTTATCTCGGCTCCCATTGGCTTTATCGGGAAAATTCCAACGGTTTTGTCTTAGTTTCGTCATTCTGAATCCAACGAGACCATCCGCAAGGTCGTAGCTCTTACGATAGCCGAGATATGGCATTTTTGATGCCCATTTTTGGCCTCAAAAACGGACGTCGAAAACGACTTTTTCAGGATTTTCAAAGTGCTCTCATTCCCTTAGTTCTGCTCGGATCCTGTTATAACCCGGTGTTTTCGTAATCTAGGTGACCCAAATAATACGTTGGTATACTTACACTATCGGACAAAAGTAGAGAAACTTTTTAAATTTGCGTTTTATTTGAATACTTCAAAACTAATGCAGTTCTACACATAATGAAAATCAACAATAATTGTTAAGACTTAATTTGTATAAAGTAAAATAAATTGTAGAAGAAAATCCTAAGATTTAATTTAATTAAACAAAATATTTATGAGACAAAAGTAGAGAAACTAAATTTTATTCCAAAAGTACAAGTTATTTCTTATTTCTATCTTAGAAAAATTAATAGTAAGTAGAGTATCCCTTATTGGCAATCACCTCGCGGCATCGATTTGGCATGGATTCCAACAGTTTCATAATGGTTTCCTCTCCAATAGAATTCCAGGAATCTTGTAAAACTTTTATAAGATCATTTTTATTACTGATCTGATGTTGCCTTACACGCCGGTCTAGTTCCTCCCAGAGGTTTTCAATCGGGTTAAGATCGGGACTTTGCGCAGGAAAGTCCATAACCCTAATATTTTCCGATAAAAACCAATCTTTGACAACCTTTGATTTATGTTTGGGGGTCGTTATCTTGTAGGAATATCCAAGTCAAAGGTAAATTATCCTCAGCAAAGGGTAGCATTACATTTTGTAGGATGTCTAAATACACAAATCGATCCATGATACCCTCAATGATGTGTAATGGTCCTGTACCGAACCCAGAGAAGCAACCCGATACCATGCAGGAGCCACCACCATGCTTTACCGTAGGCTGTGTATATCTTGGATCGAATCTTTTGCCTTGTGGTCGATGTACCCATGAGATTCCATCGGACCCAAACAAATTGAACTTACTTTCATCAGTAAAAAGAACTTTTTTCCAGTCGTTGGTTGTCCAATGCAAATATTTTTGTGCAAAGTTGAGTCGGGCCTTCTGATTCTTCTTGCTAATAAACGGCTTTTTAGCGGCTCTTCTACTAAATAATCCTCCTTCCCTCAGTCGTCTTTGTATGGTCTTAGAACTAACATTAACACCAGGTAATTCACTTAAAATTTTATTTGCTGATTTGTGAGGATCAGACTGGGCAATTCTTTTTATCATCATTTCCATGTGTTTGGTTGTTTTTCTTGGGCGGCCACTTTTTTTAATGCTTTTTGTTGAATTTCGTGTTTTAAAATTGTGTGCATCAACTATTTTTCTACGAAGGTCTTCAGACAAATATCTTCCGCGAGGCATGTTGATTAAAAAAACTATGCAAAACTATCAACAGAACTCACGTAAAGCGAACTAAATACTAAATTTGGACGATTGATATTTAGGTTTCTCTACTTATGTCCATCCGAAAATATTTGAATTCTTTTATTGTAAATAAACAACTGATAAGAGGCATGTAAAATGCGGTAAAAAAACGCAGTTGTTGAGAACTACAATATTTGTAGTAAATATTTAATTTAAATACATGGTTTCCGTAAATCAAAGAATTTTTAGAAGTTTCTCTACTTTTGTCCGATAGTGTAGTTTGATTTTAGAAAAAAATCAATTTTGGTGAAAAAATTCGATACGGGGGGGTATACCCGAAAAATGAAAAAACCCTAACTTTGAAGGTCGATATCTCGGGTTCTATGGGAGCTATCGGAAAAATTCCAACGGTTTTGTCTTAGTTTCGTCATTTTGAATCCAAGGAGACCATCCGCAAGGTCGTAGCTCTTACGATAGCCGAGATATGGCATTTTTGATGCCCATTTTTGGCCTCAAAAACGGACGTCGAAAACGACTTTTTCAGGATTTTCAAAGTGCTCTCATTCCCTTAGTTCTGCTCGGATCCTCTTATACCCGGTGTTTTCGTAATCTAGGTGACCAAATAATACGCTGGTATACTTAGTTTGATTTCGAAAAAAATCAATTTTTGGTGAAAAAATTCGATACGGGGGGGTATACCCGAAAAATGAAAAAACCCAAACTTTGAAGGTCGATATCTCGGCTTCTATGGGAGCTATCGGGAAAATTCCAACGGTTTTTGTCTTAGTTTCGTCATTTTGAATCCAACGAGACCATCCGCAAGGTCGTAGCTCTTACGATAGCCGAGATATGGCATTTTTGATGCCCATTTTTGGCCTCAAAAACGGACGTCGAAAACGACTTTTTCAGGATTTTTCAAAGTGCTCTCATTCCCTTAGTTCTGCTCGGATCCTGTTATAACCCGGTGTTTTCGTAATCTAGGTGACCCAAATAATACGCTGGTATACTTAGTTTGATTCGAAAAAAATCAATTTTTGGTGAAAAGATTCGATACGGGGGGGTATACCCGAAAAATGAAAAAACCCTAACTTTGAAGTCGATGTCTCGGCTTCTATGGGAGCTATCGGAAAAATTCCAACGGTTTTGTCTTAGTTTCGTCATTCTGAATCCAACGAGACCATCCGCAAGGTCGTAGCTCTTACGATAGCCGAGATATGGCATTTTTGATGCCCATTTTTGGCCTCAAAAAACGGACGACGAAAACGACTTTTTCAGGATTTTCAAAGTGCTCTCATTCCCTTAGTTCTGCTCGGATCCTGTTATAACCCGGTGTTTTCGTAATCTAGGTGACCCAAATAATACGCTGGTATACTTAGTTTGATTTCGAAAAAATCAATTTTTGGTGAAAAGATTCGATACGGGGGGGTATACCCGAAAAAATGAAAAAACCCAAACTTTGAAGGTCGATGTCTCGGCTTCTATGGGAGCTATCGGGAAAATTCCAACGGTTTTTGTCTTAGTTTCGTCATTCTGAATCCAACGAGACCATCCGCAAGGTCGTAGCTCTTACGATAGCCGAGATATGGCATTTTTGATGCCCATTATTGGCCTCAAAAACGGACGTCGAAAACGACTTTCTCAGGATTTTCAAAGTGCTCTCATTCCCTTAGTTCTGCTCGGATCCTCTTATAACCCGGTGTTTTCGTAATCTAGGTGACCCAAATAATACGCTGTTATACACTCTCACGAGATGTGT